>NW_010340126.1:0-212 GCF_000700745.2 Antrostomus carolinensis
CCCAGGACTGGGACCCCCCAAACTCACCCCCCATGTGGCTCTGGGCTGCTCTGGGACAGCAGCCTCCTTCCCCAGGGGATGGACACAGGGGGCAGGGGGGACATGGGCGAGGAGGAGATGCGGGTCAGTGGGGACACGCTCCTGGCCGCTGGCCCAGTTAATCCCATTAGAGCTGGCAGGGAACAGACACTGCTGTGGCACTGGGTCCAGCC
>NW_010340126.1:388-724 GCF_000700745.2 Antrostomus carolinensis
GTCACCCTGGCTGAGCCCCACTGCTATGACAGGGACCTGGAGATCATCCTCTACCCCTGCGGTGAGGGGGGACAGTGCCCTTGGTGGGTTTGGGGGAGATGGGGCATTGCCCCAAAAGCATCCAGAGCATCTCCCAGCCCCCTGTGGCACGGGGTGGCTCCGAACTCCCCTGTGCCCCCCAGAGCCCCACCACCCCCACCTGGTACTGGAGGACGGCACCATGACGTACCCCGAGTACGAGGCCCACATCCGGAGCCGTCGGGATTACACGCGGATCGCCAGGAAGGACAGCAGTGGCGAGAGACAGGTGACAGGGCATGGCCAGTGCCAGCCCAG
>NW_010340126.1:851-1128 GCF_000700745.2 Antrostomus carolinensis
CACAAAGACATCTTCCCCAACCCTGTGCTGATGCTGAACTTCTGCCCGGCGGTGGAGGGTGTCCCCGGGGACCTGCATAGTGTCACCCGTGAGGTCCTTTTCCTCATTGACTGCAGTGGCACCATGAGCAGCCCTGACCTTGACAAGATCAAGGTGAGGCACGGCTGTGGGGCCAGGGATGCTCCCTGGGTGGCTGGTCCTTACCAGCCCCCCGGTTCCTGCTGTCACCCCAGGAGGCTTTGCTGGTGGCCCTGAAGAGCCTTCCATTGGGGACACT
>NW_010340127.1:0-3359 GCF_000700745.2 Antrostomus carolinensis
CCTTCCTTTTGCTCCTTCTGGGATAAATCTATTTATATTTTTTCCTCTTTTATTTTTATTCTCAACCCTTTACAGGGTAGCAAATCCTTTTTCTCTCTCTGTCTAGAGTGTGGGTGGCATTGAAAAAAAAAAACCCCAAATCATTAGGAATTTGGGTCTAGGATTGTTTTATTAATAGTTTTTTGTTTACAAGGTGGTGGTGTGAGCCAAGGAGGGGCAGAAATGACAAAAGTGGCTGAAATGGAGGGGGGGGGGGGGTTTATTTTTTCAGCTCTTGACTTGAACGTACCTCAACAGGACTCAGGTTTGGTGGCTTTTAACTTGGTGGTGTCAAAAGGTCGGAGAGAAACGGGGTTTGATTTAGTTTCCAGAGAGAGAGAGAGAGATAAACAAACTTACTTGGATTTTGTGTGTTTTTTTGGAAAGGGGGGAGGAGGAGGAGGGAGGGAAGGAGGGAGGAGCAGCACCACCACCGCTCCTGTTTGTGGCGTGAGGGTGGCTTATCGAAGGAAACTTCTGTTTGACGTTCAGCCTGCGCGTTTCTCTTGACAAAGCTGCTCTTCCTATATATTTATATATCTCTTATATATATATTTTCACCTTGTTTTTTAAGCAAATAGGAAATGACTCCTGATCATAACTTGAATCAGAGCTATTTTTATCCAGGGGTTTAAAGTTACACACATGTCACACACTCTGCCCAACGCCAATTGCGATCGATGCTTTCATCGTACCGGGAGGAGGGTCGGGAATTCCAGCTGTTTAGTTCTCTCTGTGTGTGTGTGTGTGTGTGTGTGGAAATAAAATCTTAGGGATAGACTGGAAAGAGATCTGGACCAGAGAGGGGTTGAGGCCCAACCTGATCCATTGCTGTTCTCCTTTCCCCTCCCCCTCTCTTATTTTTTTTTCCCTTTTTTATTTTTTTTGTTCAATTTGTAGCCGGCATCTCGCAGCATTTTAGGAGACAAAGAGCAGGTTTGTTTCTGAAGTGGCTTTGCTTGTTCTCTATATCTAGCAGTGACCATGGTAGGTAGAAAGCCCCAAATATCTGGCATTCCTCCTGACAACTGGGTAGTTTCCTCTTTGACAAAAGAAACCCAAAGCTTTTCCAAAAGAAACGAACCTCTTGTTATTGTCCACACAACCTTAACCTGGTGTTTTGAGAGGGGGGGTGAGGGTTTAGAACCCCGTCAGTCGGTCTCCTCCTGTGGACAACAAACTTAGGAAGTTGGATGTGTCAGATGACTCTCCTCACCACTCCTCCCTCCCCAACCTTTTTTGTTTGTCTGCCTGACTTGTCTCGCCTGCCCGGGGTGAACGCAGCTCGCTAGGCCCAAGCTCCCGAGACGCTTCCCTGGGGAATCTTCCTCTCTGGAAGGGTTTAATTTGAGATGTGGGAATGAAGAGGGGTCTTGGTGGTGACCAAAAGAGAGGGGGGGCTTATCTGAAGGAATGTACTTGAAGGCTGCTCCTCCCTGGGATTCGAGGGTTTTGTTGTTGTATTAGGTTTTCTTTTTCTTTGCTTTTTTTCTTTTTATTCTCCCCTTTTTGCTGCCATTTTCATTACAGTTTCTCTTTTCAGCCCCTTTTCGTGTCTCTGATGGTGAATAATAGCATGGATTTATGACCTGCCAAGGGCTACCCCCCTTTTTTTTTGTGAGGTAGGGAGGGGGTGATGGGCTGAGTGAATAACACCGCTGCCTTCTCCTGTACTGACAGGTTTAGGAACCGAGTGGGGTCTTTTTTATTCTTCCTATTTTCAATCCTAACACGTCCGTGTCCTTTTGTGGATGTTTCTTTGTGAGCAGGGAAGGGGGAGAGGTTGCTCAGCTCTCTAGGGTGGTGGTGGTGGTGGTGGGAAGGTGGAAGGAGGGGGGGAGAAGCTCTGTGTGTGCACGTTACTGTGTTTGAACTGATGTTTAATAATCTCCTGGATGATTATGTGCTGAAACTCTGAGTCACTTATTGTTTCTTCTCCCGAATCGCGCTCGCGACGTTGTGCAAACACTGGGGGAAGGACCTGCAGTGAGGAATCACGCTGCTTTCCTCCCTTCTTGGGGGGCTCCTGCCCCCCATGACTACACTTGCTGAAGTTTTCTAGGTGATTTGTGTAGCTACAGAGTGGGGGGCACTGCCTGCACCCCACCTGTGAGCGTGGCTTTGCAAGGATGCTCCATCCCCCCCCCAAAAACACCTTGGGACCCCCCTTGCCAGCAGCCTGGAAGCGTGAGGATATCCCATGGGCTTACTGGGAAGCGCTCAAACTCAAGACCAAGATCTCTCCAACCCAGACACCCCCACCCTAATGACTGTGGGGTGCCAAAGTGAGGATCCCATCCCCATTTCCCCCCAGATTTGGGGTGAGTTACCAGCCTGGGAGCCGTGTTTGCAGGCGAGAGGCCTGGGGAAGAGCTCGCAACTCCGCGGATTGGCTGTTCTGTTACTACCCGGAAACCAGGGCCGGGGCGGAGCGAGCCGGCAGCTGATGGGGTGCCCCAGCCAGTGTGTTTACACCCATGGATGGGGGGGGATGCACCCCAGAACCCCACAGCCCCCCCCTCACCCCCTTAGACTGTGGGTGCTACCGGCTGCAGCGATTCCAAGCCAGGGGTTATTGTTCTGTGCTGAGAGAAGCAACACGGTTTCCCCAGAGCGAGCTGTTTGCAGCCTCCCCTTGGCCAGGAGTTTATTTTGCACTGATTTATTTTTCCTCCTTTTGTGGATAAATCCTCCTGGCTGGGTTGTTGTAGTCCCTGAACTCTATTTTTAAGCATGGGAGCTGGAAAAGGGAAGTGTCACCCTGTTCTGTGCATGAAAGGAATTATAAATAGTGCTGAGCTTCGTTTGAAATCTCCCTGTTCTGACCAGTTTACAGAGCTGGAGGTTTGTTAACGTGTGTTGGAGCTGTTGGGGAGGGGAGAGGAGTGTAATACACGGAACGTTGCACTCCCTTCTAATTTTAGGCTCGTCCTGAGTCAAGGAGAATAAAGGTACAAAGCTCTTTACTGTACCTGCGGAGTATTTTGTAATTGCAAAACTCCCCGTGTTTGCTCCGTTGAGATCGGCTGAGGCAAAGGGTAGGATACAGTTTACATTTGGGATAAATTCCTTTTTATGTTCATTAGAGGCTTACACCGCACTTATCATCCTACTTGAACACCTTCCAAGAGTCTCGTTGAGCAATCGGACCCGTCACGTGGCTTTGTTCTCTTTGGCCTGTCCCCAGGGGAAGAGCATGTGCACTGGAATGTCTTGTTTTGGTAGGGTTTGTTGGTGTTTTGTTGTTGGCTTGGGTGTTTTTTGTTGTTGTTGGTGGTTTTTATTTTATTTTTTTATTTTCTTTTTTATTTTCTTTTTTA
>NW_010340128.1:0-20241 GCF_000700745.2 Antrostomus carolinensis
CGCTCTGTGCTCCCGGCGGCTGCCTCCCACTCCCCGCTCCTCCCGCCGGTGCCGGTTCTGCCGGGCTGCATTGGGATCCTCGTCCTTCACCCACAGACTTGCCGTCTTTCGGTATCGGACCTCCACATTTTATGCCCTAAAGCAATTTTTTGAGCTATGTTGGTTAGTTGGAGTAATCACAGTTATTGATGGCAGCTGGACTTGCATCGTTAGTGAAATTGCTGCTGTCTCCCAGGTGCGAAGTCTTAACGCTGGCGGCGGGGACGGGGAGAATCCGTGTGATCTCAGAGCCAGGAGGCAGTGGTGGTGCGAGAAAAGTGATAGGCTCTTGTGAAGGGAGCAGATCAGATCCATAACCTGTAGTAGAATGAAAAGACACCCACTGTGACATTTCTTTCATGATTATTTTGTTGTTCACTCCATAGTTTAAGAGCTCTGTCTTAGAAACAACTGTATGCAGGAGTAAAGCCTTAATCACGTAACAGCTTTGATGAATTTCCTGTGATAACTATCCTGGAGGAAGCAGAAGTGGCTCATATAAGGGCACATGCTTTCATCAAGGTAATGTGCTGCAGGCAGGTTATGAGCACGGAGTATCCAAGAACCCCAGTGAACCGCCTCCAGCCTTTTCCATAGTCTGCTCCAACTGCTTTCTTGGAAATATAACTAAAACCGTCCCTTTTCCCCTCCAGCCATTGTGCCATGTCCTTTGCACCACATCCTACGGACATCCCCGTGCGAATGGGTTCCTCTGCCTAGACCCACGCAGTCATCGAAGCTTGTCTGATGCAGATTTGAATGGGGTTTTATTAATTTCAGACCTGGTGTAGCAGATTGGAAAGAGGTAGCCTAGTACCCCTATTCTGAGCTGCCTGGGATTACACTCACTGTGGGCTTTTTACACTTTGTGTTGTCCTTCTGATATTTAGTGGAAATTGGAGGAAGTTATAGGTAACCTAAAGTGCGCTGTTAGGAACCTTTAAAACAGAAAGGCAAGTTTGGTGGCGTTATCTTGTATTAACAGCTTCATGAACATGAGTCTTCTATTTCTTTTTCTCTCACACAATATAATAAATGATCATTAAGACTCCAGTACCTTTGCAGATACATTATGAGAAATGCAAATATATATTTGTCTTGCTGTTATAAAAGAATGAAAAATTAATCCAATGATTTCATGGGCATGGAATCACTTTTTGCACTGTTTGGTTGATTGGTTGTTTATAATTTAGGCTTCTAGCTATATAATGTCCAGACCAATACATTGTTAATGCCTCAGGCCAATTCCTGAAGAATATTGCACTGAAAAGTTACATTTACTTAGTGAAGTTGCTGATCTGTTTCTAAAGAATGTCAATAGATGACTTATCACACAAGATCAGCACAATTACACTTCTCCAGACTGAGCTCCTACATAGTCATAAAAAATACAGCCCTGTTGCACAGGTGGGGTGTGAGATTTACAGGGAGTCCAAAACTGTCCAGCTCATCAGAGAACTGGGGTCTGTATCTGCAAAATTCAAAGGTGACTCATTTCTTACTCATTATAGTATAAGAAAGTGTAAAGCACTTCTTACCTTGGAGTTTATGACTCAAGTTTAGTATATATCTAGATTTATGTGATTATGTATATAAATGCTTTTCCTACCATGCAAAACCAAGTTACTTGGATGCTACATGAAGCAAAATTAAACTCCTCCATTTTTTTAGATCATTGTTAGTCGGAAGACTTTTCTGCCTAAGCTGTTTGCTTGTGTTTCCATCAAAGGTTTGATGCTATGTCAAAGATTCCTGTAGCATAGAGCACAAAGGTGGAGATATGCCCAGTGCAGATTTAAGGACTCAAAACTCTTTGTCCTTTGGAGCCCACAGCACAGGATTTTGGCTGCATTCAGACATTTGGGAAATAGATCCCCTTTTAGACTTCTTTTTAGTTCCCAGGAGCCAGTAAGTGCAGTCTTAACCAGCAAAATTTAAGTTTTACAACTTAGGAAGTTTTACTGGCATTTGCTTCTGTTTCAAAGTTAATATTTTTCTCCACTTTTAATGGATCTTAATTTACCAGTCAGAGAATCTCCTGCAGACAAATGCACAGCTTTGTTTTCTTTTATCAGAAGATGTGTGACAGTCAAAGAAGAAATGAGAAATTGTACTTGGTTGAAAGACCTGCTTGATACAGGCCCATTTATTTAGATTCTAAATAAGTTTATTTACAGTCCAGTGGTTACTTAGAATATTTCACAAGGAAACACTAGCTGCAAGTCCAAATACTGTGATCACACATAAGCATTAAGAGAAGGACCAAGATGTTACTCAGTTTTGAACAGCTGTGAAAATGGGCACTCAGTGAATAATACTTTGTGTACGTGGGAGAGAATCTAAAATGTTTAATACTATTAAAGGCACCTTTAATTGTTACTGCTTAATGTCTGATAAAATCCACTACAACTTTGACCAGATTACTCACTATATCTGATACTGTTGAAGTGTGTTAGAGATTCATTCCTATTTATTTATACAAACTCTCTATATAAACGAAAAGAAAGTGCACATTGGCTTAGCAAACTGGGGACCTGATTTTATTTTTTTTTTTCCTGAGGATTTTCAGTAATCCTTATGTTTGTACTGTGGGCAGTGTACGTGGTGTGGCTGGTCTCAATATCTTTAGTTATGTAACACAAATACCAAGCTATGCAGTAAGGCAAACAGGGGACAAAGCAGGGTGACTGTTGTACATCAGACTGCAAGCCTAGGCTGTGATTGGAAGACTTGAACTAAAAGAGTGTCATTGATTTTAATGAGCTCTGGATGTGGCCCAAACTCAAAAATTGGTGGCTTGACTTTATTGGAATGCCACCAGCATCATGGTGAGTCATGCGTACACAGATACATATACATCCACTTAAGGTTTAAAACAGCTTTCAAAAGCAGTGCCAATGCCACGAGCGTAGATGCAATTTTAATTTCATCAGTTTCTTCTAAGTTAATTAAAAAACATTGCATGAGGTTTTGTTACTTGACATTGGTTTTGGTGGAAATGCAGTCCTGTCCCCTCAGATGAGTTCATATGCTGATTCTTCTGTCTGTTTAAGGTCAGCCTATTGTGTAGTTTAAACATCAAGCTAAATCGATTTCTCTCCATCTAGAGAGCTTTATCTCTGTATCTTTGGTTGACAGCTTATTTGTGCCATGGAAAGAGAGCTGCAGGTTAGAACTTGAAACTCTCTCTTTGGCAAGCAGCAGATGCAGATTTGAAGCTGATGTTATTAACAGGGATCACTTTAACTACTAGTCCTCCCTCGCTCCTACTGACTATTGCAGTTGCCCCCATAAATCTCATGAGATCTCATCAGGTCACAGCTCGCACAGCCAAGCGATCATGCGAGACTCTGAACATTCTTCTGGCCAACCAAAACCAGGCAAAACTGCCAAAATACATACTCGACCACGAAGCTTGAAAGCAGGATCTGTAATGATTCAGAAACTGAAAATGAAGAGAGCACCAAATATCACTTCTGTGTACCCGCTTGTTTAAGCCACCACATAGTTTTGCTGACTCAGAATTTGGGGTGGCTGTACTCGTCTAAGCTCTTAAAACTGTAGGAAGTAATGAGGATCTTATTTCACAGCTTCTTCTTAAATTGCTGCTTAAAAGCCTGTGGAGGAAAATGGAGGTTAGTGCACATACTCCTGCTTACATCTTTGATGCCCTCTGAGGGTATACCCGCAAAAGGGTATGTCGAGGGGTTACAGCCTCTCCTGCTTTCACTGCCATTCTTTGGCTTTTCCTCTGCTGTTACAGCCCTTTCTTCTTTCTGTTGAACATGCATTTCTTAAATTTAATTGACACTTACTAGTAAGAGGAGGCTGCCATCATTCATAGAAGTGTGTTAAATATTATTACTATAATTTGCCAGGAAGTGTTACAGCTTGCAGTTAAGTGTGTCCTTTCCTTTCTCCCAGTTTACACTTTACAAGACCATTTTTGTATTCCCCTAGGTTAAGTGGGAAGGATATCTGCCAGCACATGAGGAGTTAATGCTGCTGTAGTTTGGCTGTGTTCTTTGCCAGTCTTTACTCTTTTGACTGCCAAGACTTTTTTTTTTTTTTTTTTTTTTTTTTTTTACTTTTTAAAAAAATTCCTAGCTTAGGAGAGTTGGAGCTGCAGCCCTTCCCTTCCTTGCAGTGTCAGGACAAATTTATCCTTATGGTTCAGGAAACTATTTGTATATTCCTAAGCACTGGTAATAACAGGAGGGGGAAGGTTTAGAGAAGACACATTCTCTCATCCTATTTTATTTCAAAGCAGTGTCAGGATTTCTGAGTTCTCCTGAATTTAGCCTCTGTGTTTTTTTTTTTTTTATATGGTACATTTCATTATTTCAGTAGGAGGAAGTGAAAGGACAAGGGAAAGAAAGCAGGGGAGGTAGGCTGTGTGGTTTACTTGACATTTGAGAAATAGTCCAAGAGTTCCTCTATGAATTCAAACTATAGACATGTAGTGTAATTACCCAGGAACATGCTACAAGCAGGGAGCATGTGTGAATGGTACTTGCTCCATTGTGTTGCTTTTTCAAGCTATACATTATATTTGAGTCTGCCAGAAAATGATTTAACACCTTATAGGGAGCTTGTGGATTTATATAACTGACTTCTTAAATATTAGTTAAAAAAAAAAAAAATCCCAGGGAGATGTGAACACAAAGTTACAGGGAATGGGGCACAGAAAACCTCCTGTGCGTTAGGAGCAAATGCAGCTGGAGATGCCATTTCAGAGCTGCCTTGTATACAGTACTAATGAAAATTCTTTGCATTCTTTCTTTGCAGCTATATTAATACAGACCTTACTTACAGGTGCACAAAGCTTTTAATTTTTAAAGATTTTGGTCCTTTGAAAGAGATGTAGCAGGCAGCTATTCTACAACAGAGTAACTTTCCAAACCACAATGTGACGTGTTTGTGTGCTCTTAGGAGTTCAAGAGCAATACAGTGAGCGGAACAACACTGGCCTGTTTGTACACCTGTTGTTAGCTACCAGCATGTACTTCTTTAAGCATCTTTTTAAAGCTTTTATTTTTTTTATCTGTCTTTCCAACATTATCACTTTGTTGCTACTGTGCTGACTGAACAGTGGATTTAATGAGAGTTAAACTTCTAAAGCTGTGGCTTCTGTAATAATTAAAAATGATATCTTATTGTACAAGAAAATACATTAAAATGTTAAGGTTCTTACAATAAATCAGCTTAAAGCAAGAAATCTGAGTCAAGGAAAGACTATCATTTATCTCAGAAGTTCTTGCTTTAGTTGATTTGTCAAGCTTCTAGGCTATGCAAATGGTTTTTTATTATCTTTTTAATGCAAAGCATCATGTTAAATAGAGGAAAGGGGGGAAAAAAGGAGCAAACCAACCATTATGATTGTGATGAGTCTGAAGAAACTATGTTATAAACAATACCACCACAACTTTTGTTGATTGGATTAGAGGAAAAAAATGAATAAAAGCAATTTACATGCTCTGATTCTGGTCACATTTCTTCTGCTCTGCTGGCCCGCAGACTGTGGCCATTGCTGCTGCTCTTCATTCTGCAGTTACAAGAGGGATGAAAACAGTCATAGGGTGTGACTTGGATTTATTCTGCTTCTCTTTACACAGCATCAGCACGATCATGTGCCCTCATTCCTCCAAAGGAAAAGTGTGTCAGACTTTGAACAGGTTTGTCACTTTGGTGGAAGGAGTGTTATGTTTGTAGTGTGTATGGGACTCTTCAGGGATAATGTATTTGCTGGTTTTGTAAGTGATTCTGATCAAAAGAAAAGCTTGATCATATCATCACTAATACCATTGTTACTGATGACCAGTGACTATACCACAACATTCAATAGCATTTCCTTTGGATGTTTTTCACTAATATCCCACTATATTTAGCAATTACATAGAATTCACGGTGAGAAAACTTTGCCCAATCTAGGAAGATAATCCAGAAGTTTTATTAGTGTTTACCTTTTGTACTTGGTTGCAGTTGCCTTTGTGAAATATTAAATCTCTTCTGCAGTGAGAAGATGTTACAATATAGGTATTGTGTAATCAAGAAAGCAGTGCAAATCCATCTTGTAACTTAGCTCATCGACCTTTAATTGCTTTTAAATGCTATCAGATCTTATACACATTAGGTATAAAAAGTCCTCTGTAGATGAAGGGCTTGCTTAGTATTTTTGAGACCAAAGGGAGCTCTCTGAGTGCAGAACAAGCATAGCTAATCTTTAGACTTCACGCTAGCTTATCTCCAGGCAATATATTGAGTCCCTTGAGGACTCAGTTACTACCATGCCAGACAGTATCAGTCACATTAGTCTCTGTTATATCCAAAGGAGCTGTTTCGTGACAGGATCTGAGTTTGTGTTCTTGCTGATAAAACCTGTAGAAGGGGTAGGTAGGTGTAGGTGACTTTTCAGCTACATGCTGTGTGGTGACAACTGCTCCTCTTCCTTTTTGGACCTGCACCGTTGGCTGGTATTTCACTGTATGGAAACTACCTAGATGGAAGGAACTGCTTAGTGGCAAGGTTTCAATACGTGAAGCTAATACCAGTGGATCTCAAGTATGTTCTGTTTAAAAGCTAGCAGTAGGGGCCGGAGTGGTGAGGCTAAGAGTGACATTTATCCTAGAAAGCTGTAAGTATCCCCTAATCCCCATGGTAAAGATACTAAAGCACTGGACTTAAGTTTGTCATGACTCTTAACTGTAACTTTTTCAGATAGTGCTGATCCTGAGATGATAGACAGGCACGTCAGCTCAGCACATTCCTTGTGTACGCCCGGCTCTGTGCTTGCACTGTTTGAAATGGGAAGGATCAAGCAGAGATCCAGTTTAAGCATGTGATATGTGACTTAGTGACACAGAACTGTAGTTTATTCAACAGTTTTAGGTAAAATTCTTCTGCAATTAGCTTATTTCCTGCCTCTGGATATTTATTAGATATTTTCCCTTCCCATTATGGTGGGAATAGCTCCAGGATATTTCAGAGACAATTGAGAACACACTGGGATATTTAAAGATTCCCAGAACTCGAATCTGAGTAATGCATTGGGCTGCCGTGTAAGGACTCTGCTGTGCTGTGGGTCTGTTCTGGTGAAATTGGCTCAGGATGAGGTATTTTTTATTATGTGATGATTTTAAAATACTAGACGGGCTGGACCAAATAATGTAGTGCAGTAATTGATTTCTAATTTAATTTAGCATTTTGATGCCAGTGATCCTGTAAGAGTTCCCATGGCTAAAGGCTGTCTAGTGAACTTAAAGTTTTCTTGGATATTTATAGGGTGCCTATTCTTGCAGAGTCTTTCTGGCTGTCCTTATTGAGCGAGGGAGGATGGGGAAAGACACTAAAACACAGTTCCAGGCACCAGGAACTTTGAGTTCAGTTGCAGTTTGAGGGTTCTGGTACAGTCACTGACTCTACCTCAGTTCTCCAGCTGTATCTGCAGTGCGGAATAACAGTGTATTCTGTGCAGAGAGAGGGACAGGGGTCTGGTGCTTGTGATTAGTCGAGTGGTAGCAGTAAATTTATTATTACTCAATGCTTTCTACTTATTTTACAGTTTGTGGAATGAACCAGGTACTGTATTCATGCCTTTATGCAGAGGAAGACTAACCAAGTGAGATGTTACCATTGCCTACTAATTTGAGTTAAATGTCAAAAGTACACGGTTTTGACTTTTGTTTTTCTGTTCATTTCCCCCTGGAGCAATAAAGCCTGCAGGCAGGACATTCTGGGACCTCACTGCCCTTCTCTGAAGGTTAATGGTCACTTTATCTTTAGCCTTGTGTTTGCAGGCACTGGAGTCAGACAGCCTTTTCCCCAGAGCTGCGCCTCCGTGATTTCCCGTATTATTACTTCAGCCGACAGCCAGCGAGATGGTGTCAGAGATGACCTTCACTTTTGAGTTTTTATTTCAGTTGCAGTTGAAATTCAGGATGTTGATGGTTTTAGGAATATTATTCCAGATGTGGGAGTCCCTGTTTCTCCTCTTGTTTATGCCTGTAGAAACAAATCAGGAGTAATTCTGTTGAAGAGGTGGGCCTACATTAGTGCAAAACTAATATACATGGGAAGTCATTAAACTTCATTGCTATTCACAGCACAAGCATTAGTGGCAATGTTGGTCTGATCTGTCTCCAAGGGAGCTTGTGTTGCAAGGACATTGACTGGATCTATCCCTAGAGGGGAATTTAGGAAGAATGGGGTGTAGAAAACTCGATTTATTATTCACATGTCTCCGGATATTTGTTTAGACTCAGTAACTGTTACCTCCGATGTTCAACATCTAGACTAGGCACTGGTCCATGTGCCTGTAGCTACATACTGCACTGTTCTCACATTTCTTTCCAGATGGTCTAGTATGTTGGTGCCTGTCTGGACACTGAAAAGGAAAAGTTGTGTTGTTGGAACTTAATATTTTTTAACATGGTATGTTCTTAAGTCAGAAGGTGTAGAAATAGAGCTCCTTTGTTCAGCTTCTGCACAACCCTGCCTTAGACCAAAGAACCACAGTTTCCCAGCATATAAAATATTGACCGTGCTAGTATTTTCACAGGAAATACCAAGCTCTTCCACTGTGTCAAAAATAATCTGCTTTTCATTCAGACTCATTTAAATCTTAGATTTTAGATTTATGATCTTGGATGAAAAAAGCAAATACATGAGAGGCAGCACGTTGTGGGTATATTGTCCATGTATACAGGGATGCTGTTACTTTCTCTATCAAAAAAATGACATATATGCAAATCCTTGTAGATTTGTAAAATGTCAAACAAACACTTCTGTCTCTTTGTCTGTATTGTTTGTTTGGCAATTGATATTTTCTGACACTGAAATCTGAGGTTACATCTGTGAACCTGTTGCAAATCTAGGGGAAGGTACCTTTTGAATGACCTGACCTTCATCTCCAGATAATCCAGGAAGAGTTTCTGTTCGACTGTAGGGACACAAAGGACAGATTTAGCATACCAATATCTTTTTGGCTGTATTTTAGAATTCATTAATGCATTGGATAACCCATACTGAAGTTTATCTTCACGCCTTCCTCAGGGGTGAAGACGGTGTGTTTGTGGTAAACTGCAAGAAATGGTTCAGACTCACAATTACCAAACACTGGAATCAAAGAGATTGTATGTAATGCTGCTTTCTTTGAAATATTCTTTTTATTGAAGGAGCTTGCAGGAAGTTATCTAGCAGGGAATAAAAACAACAAAAATCCCCCAAATCCCACAGATTGTACACAAAGTATAAAAATAGACATAATTAGAGCGACTACAGTAATTAGACTCCAGAGCAAATATCATGTCAAATTCTTCAGGCTTATTTGCATGAATAAAAAGTTGATACAGTGCATAGTTAGAGGACCCTGACTACACTCTCAGTTTCAGAGATAGACTTTGACCCTCATTTTCCTCCTAATATTAATCACAGATGGATGTATAAACTCCGCAAGGCAGAAATCCTCTTATCTCCACTTTTTTGTTTTCTGAGAGTGCTGTGTTTGATTCCAGCCCTGTTTGCTTAAAGCTCTGATACTGCAGCTTTTAACAGTGATGCCTGTTTAGTTGTTTCTTTAGTATTGAAGGGTTTTCACTGAAAATTTTGAAGCCAGGACCATTCACCAGCCTAGGAATGTCACTTGTAAGAAAGCTGAATCCATTTGTGCTTCAGGAAGGTGTTCCCATTTATGTTATCACACAGGTAAGCAATCCACATGCCAAACGCAGAGAGAATTTGGTGTGGGACCAGTGACTTGCAATGTTCCGGTTAGATTTCTGTGCAGGGTTTATTGCAGGCTACAATGGAAGGAGTGCTTTACATGCAGTTCAGCAGTAAATACTTGGGCAAGATCAAGTGCAGCATAAAATCTAGTTTGAAAGTTCTTAATTAACCTAGGCTTCATTGCTCAATGGTAAAGACACGAGAACTGGAAGCTAGACTTGGATTCTGCTGGATTTGCCCCAGATAACTCATTTGATGTCCAGTCACTGACAGTTTTACTTTTTCAGAGTTAAAAAAAAAAGAATAGAAAATATCAGTTATTTAAGGGTATGCAGCCCTGCTCTAAAAAGGAGGGGAGGGTCTGTGCAGCTGCATGGCTTCAACTGCAGTATGGGTTGCAGGAGGGCACATGGTGCTCAGGCTGACAGTAGCTGGGAAAGGTGGAAAGAGGCAAAATAACCGAAAAGTGCAAAATGTTGCTAGGGCTTCAAATGCAACATGCATGTAAGAAATACACAGAATCTTCATTGTATAAAATCCAAGTGCATATAGATCAGTATACGACAGCTCACCCCATGGCAATGGTGATGGGGGAGCTGCAAACCTCCTTCAGTCAATTGTCACCTGATGGACACCCTGTTTTTTTGCAACAGCAAAACTTATCAGAGGAATGCAGTCAAAATGTGACTTTGTTACAGTGCTTAGGGGAGAGGGAAGTAGACTGTGGTTTGGTAGAGGCTAAAGGAAAAAAATGAGAGACCAAAGTCTGCCTTGTTAACAAGAAGTCAGTTCAGACACACCAATATGTTCAGGAAATCTGAAATGCTGCAGTCTGTCAGTTTGCTGTAGGATTTCTACTCCTACCCTTACATTTGTTTGGTGAAAAATTCACATGAAACTTTCATCCCTTTCTGAAAATAAGTAAATAAATCAACAAACCAAGCATCCATGTTTAAACAGTTTGTGAATCATGGGCGTGTACCCTGGGTACATGTATATGTGTAGGAAGTGACTGTGGAAACATGTCAGTGTTTTTTAGCTCACGCTGAGTTTGCCCCAGTGGATTACTGGTTGATGTTGGTCACTTACACTGAAGAGGTCTTTTTTGCAATGACAGGTGAAGGTGCCAATGAAACAAATAACTCTCTCATTTTAGGAGCTAAATTTTGGTGCAAGCATTTCTCGATGACTGTGTTGCTGGGCCTTGCTCAGACTTGCCTCCCTCATTCCCTTTGGAGGAATTCAGAAACTTGTTGGGAAGTTTACCAGGCGCTGGGAGCTCTGCTGCTGCCTCTTCGTTGCTGCCGGTACCACTGCGGGAGGGCAGCTTGCCACCGGGACCACTTGTGCTGCCTGCAGATTCAGGAGATGAAGTGAGGTGGATTTGGATGTGCAGTGATCACAGGGGGGTGGTGCAATGTTGGTCTTTTGAGGGAAAGCAGAGACGGCGAGTTTGAAGAAGTCAGTGGGGATGGTCATAATTTTCAAATGAAAGCGGGCCTAGACTGGGCTATTTCAGTCAAGCCAAGCCACAAACTTTAGAGGAAATCCAGATCTGATTCAACTTCCAGGTGTCTAAACTTGCTGTCTTCCCTATCTTTAAAGAACCATCTTTACTTTGCCAAAGTCTGTATTCTGTGGTTATTTGGTATTCATTTACTTCCCAAGCTAAAACCAACTTTATTAACTGGCAGTAGAGCAGCCCATTTGTTTTAGCACATGATGAGTGAAGAGCTAATGCCAGCACAGCAACTGGCTGTCAGATCTGGGGTATGGTACATAAATGCTTACTTGCACTGATTTACCTGTGGACGTAGAGCCATGATGTTTATTGACATCTAAGATTTCAGATCTGTACCCAGAAAACTCAGTGTGTAGCCATTTGGAGCTGTGCTAGTGATAAAGAGGCAGAGCAGTGAATAACAAACGCTACCATGAAGTGGCTTGGAGACTGATATTAAGGTAGAGAATCAAAAAGGGTTAAATCCTGAGGTGGGGTAATTATTTTTAATGACTGTTTTCTGATCTGTGCTTCTTGGAAAGTAACGGGGTTTCTAGATGGTGCAATGTGTGTTGCTAAACTGCCAGCTCCTGGGAACAGGACTATATTTGACCTAAATGGAACCCAGCAGGTGAAGATTTGCATATCCAAGTAAGTAACTTTAAGACAAAAATACATGAAAGAGAGAATAATGAAAGGAAATATATTCTGAAGGCAAACCATCTGAGGAGGTTAGGAGACAGGCAATCTGCTTCATGTTAGCAAGAAATCTGATCTTTTGGAGCTTGTGGGCCATATTCTACACCAGTTAAAGTGATGAAATTCTTCCAAAGCCGTAAGGATTGCACCCTTCCGCTGGCTTTAGGGACTGGGCCTTCCCACTGGAAGGCCATTTGGTCTTTCTTGCTTTTTAAATACAAATGTGAATTTCTCATGAGGTCTCCTTCATTTCTTACTGTAAATGTTTCTGTTGGCAGCATTTTCTGAACTACATGCCAGGCAGATTTCAGATGCAATTCTACATCCAAGGTTTGGTACATTAAGCCAGTCAGAAGGTTTCTCCAGTAATCTCCAGGAATTCCTTCTTGGTGGTTGTTACCCAATAACCAGAGCCTTGATTTTGACTTTTTTTTTGTTTCTGTGGGCTTTCTCTGATGGGTGCAGACTAGTGCTCTCCAGCTGGCCTTTTTCTCTTAGCTTTGGGAGTTCAGTGCAAAGTTGTCCTGACAAGTGCAGTAATTCAGGCCAACAGCGAAATTCATTTGGGTAAAACTTCAACTAGTGTTACTGTATTTTTGCTTCTTTGTCTTTTCCCAAGAGAAAAAAGGTGTATCTGCTTGAGGTTTGATTTGCAGTTCTTCTGTGGAGGGCACTGAAGTTGGCTGCTTGTAGGGGCTTTCCTGCTCAGTGGGCAACTAGACTAAAATATGATTTGGTTCCTGTTTTTGATGGCTCTTGCACTTACTGTCATTTGTTATTTGTGCCATGGCTTTCCTTTGCATAGGAGACTATAGAAAATAGAAATATGAACTTGTCTGTTCATAGATTTTGAAGTTCTGCACCATCATGAAACTGCTGTAGCTGAGTCAGTTATGGGACTCCTCACCAAAGGCACATTTATCAAACTTCATGTCTCTCTTATGGGAAAAGTGTTAAAATAAAGTAATTTTTTCCAAGTATTCCAGAAGAACTGCTCTACTTCAGATCTGGTCTTGCTACTTAACGCCTTTAAGAGGAACTCATATAGAAATAAAATACTCATATAATAGTCCCTCTTACTGGCTTCCCAGACCCGAGTATTCAAATAGTATGTACTAGCTGAGAAATACAAATAAATGTGGTTTTCTTCTGATCTGTTAGGAACGAGTGTAAATCTTTCCTTTGTAATTCTGAGGGTTATGAGCTTGCTACATTTAAATATGCATGATTTTTTTTTTAATCAAGAGCTGAGAATCTTACCAAGACATGAGACTTCCAGAAGAGGCTAACACTTCGTTACTGGCTGCTGATACTCGTTGTATGCAGGCAGCACAAGCAATGTCTTGCCTCACACCTCTGGTTTACCTCAACAGACATCATTAACAGCCATGATGCAGATTAATTTCTGTATGAATTTAATATGATGCAATGTCAGAAGTGTGTGCAGCTATGTTGTCTCCAGGGCTTGGGTCACCGCTCTGAATGAAGCTGCTTGAGGTTTGTGTTCTCCAGCATAAAACCATAGCCACTTTCCTCCTTACACACCCAGTGAGGGCCTCCTTGGTTGTGGTGGGGAGTTACAACTGTTGGTGTAATGTCAGAGGGCATCACCAGGCAGTATTTTTCTCATATGTATGTGCTGGCTACTTTAAACTCCAAAGCTTTTTACCTAACCTTGTAATATTGCAGGGATGTATTTTTTTTTTTTTTTTCTGTTAATGTGCAGAATATCTTGTTAGAATAGATTGTGATTTACAGTGAGATGGGAGAATGCCTGTTCTGGAAGGTCCTGTGCACCCCTTATGTGCTGAAGAATTACTTTTTAGTGGTTATTTTAAAGATGTTGCAAGTATTTTCTGTAGCCTTTCTCTGTCTAAAAAATAACAATAACAATCTCCTCAGGGCTTCTTCACATCCTAATTACAACCAAGCCTCTCATTAGTCCCACAGGGAAGCAGAATCAAATGCCATATGGTATTTTACACTTAGGATGCTGTGCTTACCAAGAGCTGGAAGGAGACAGGAAAAGGGGGAGTTAACAATTCATAACCATTTATGGAACAGGCACAACCCTCCTTGGACCCAGTTCAGCAGAGTCTGAGGGCCTCAGATCAGGAACTTTATCTGGCTAGTAATTGCATCGGCATGCTGGCTCTCTTGTGTGCGTGTGTGGGCATTTGGTGAGCAGGATATAAAGCTGCAGAACCTTTTTGCTGGCATCCACACACAAGGATGAATTAAATGCACATGTGCCTCCCGGGAAGGACCATGGCTGGATTCTACGGTTGCCTGAAAAGTAAAAAGTAAGTGCCATGCTGAGCCCTCCCCTTTCCAAAGTGAGATGAGTCTAGTGGGTACTTGGAAATTCTCTCTTTGTTGTATTTCAGCAGCAGCACTGAGCAGATTCTCATGCCTTGAGAAAAAAGTACCATTCTGAGTACAAAAGTGCAAAAAATCAATCCTGGCTGAAAGACCAAATTGGTGAAATTTGGTCATGTTTTTACCTTCAGATGTATAAACATGAAATACTGAAAAAGGAATTAGGAATCTCTTCCTGTCTAATTATAGCAAGAGGAAAAATGCCCTCTTCCTTATTGATTAGCTATATTGCTTATATATTACACATAAGAAATACAGAATTGCACATTGGCTTTTTAAAAATGATCAGCTAGAAATCTGGCAGTAAGGGCTCTTTCAGAATTTGATGTGCTGAGTTTTTGTATAAGCAACCTGAGGTTTGTTTCTGTAATCACCTCAGGTTGAGAGATTTGGTTGTATTTAAATATTTTTCTTATGGCTTCACTGGCATATTCTGTTGGATCAGACTATAAAGGGTGAAGAGAAAGGGACAATGCATGTTAGTATTTGTGCTTTAAGCCACATGGAGATACATTCTGTTTTTCCTTTGACGTCCTCCCTACGAAGGAATGGAACAAAATTTTCTGCTGCAAAAACTGAGCAGTGGTTTTTGAGTGTTTTGCATCAGCAGACTGTAGAGGGTTCTATGCTGGCATACAGTGTGGGGTTATAGAAAGTGAAAATGCACAGTGTAGGGCAAGCAAAGTTATATCTTGAGGCTTAAGATGCGAAAGCTGATTGTTAAATGTATGGGTAAGTCCTGGTTAGCGGGGGGGGGGGAAATAGTTCAGCAGTGAAGCTTGTAATTCACTCTTTCTCCTTTTCCCTCTCCTAAAGGTTGTATCACTCATGCCAACAGTTTGTCTTGCATTACTCTGGTGGAAATGCACATTTTCAAAGGCATACAGTTCCTATTACATTTCAGGTAGAAGTTCTATCCCATATTGACTCTTTTCCTCCTTTGAAATTTGTAACAGTGTGTATGAGAGGGAATTAATGTTTGGAAAGTAAGTCTGCCTTAGATAAAGGGAGAGGATGGGATCAGAACTAGCAAAGGGTCTAAGAGCGAGTCCTGATGAAGGTAGGAGGATTGGCACTTCAGTTGACAAAAAAAATTATCAGTTTCCATTGTTTCATTTATGCTAAGGTGTTTTTCCCCTCAAATCCTCCAGTATTTAATGTAGTTAAAACAATCTTGGAAGTCTGAGAGAGGCTATAAAGATTGGGCAGATGAGGCTTCTTTCATGTGGCATACAATCTCTTGTTTCCTGGTGGATTTCCACCTGATTTATGAGGAACAGGGGTTTTTTTCTTCAACAAATTCTTCTTTCTTGCTACTCTTCATCTAGATCTCTACACCTGATATGTATACAGATGATATTCTTCAACCTGATATTTCAGCCCTCTGATGTGTTCCCAAGTGGATTAGTGCAACTATTAATACGTTGCAGTCTTTACAAATTTCGTATGCTACTTTGGCTGGGATCATTGGCAGTTAAAATGAGTCTGAGACACCAGTTGCAGTACCAGTGATGTTTGTAGCCCGAGATTAATTTTGGATGAAATTTGGAGTTTGATGTTAAGTGTTTGTCTTTCTCAACAAATGGGTCATTGGAACGGCTTCCCCAAACCCTCACATGGTCATTTGACCTGTAGGAATTAGTTTGCTTTCTGAATGAAAGCTATTTTGGAATGAAATTACTTTTATGTGTTAAACAACTGGCTTGGGTACCAGTAGGGAGTTAACTGAAGTGGCATAGAGCTCAGTGCAGGGCATGAATCCTGCCACTGACACTGGGAAAGGGCTCCATCCAGGGCTTTGGGACTCCATCCAGGGCTTTGGGGCTCCCTCCAGGGCTTTGAGCTGCTGGGTCCAGCTAAAGCACCTGGGCTGTTTTAAAAGCTGCTCTGGGTAACGCTCTCCTGTGCTGCTGTCACATTTACCTTCACTCCCTCACGTTTTGCAAGGGAAAGCAAAAGCTCTGCCTTGGTATACTGTGATAATGTGTGGCCGAATCTGATCCTTCTGCAGAGAGTCCTGTCCGTGTACTTTGTTAATGTTCTTTTATGAGATGTCACATTATAAAAAAAAAAAAAAGCCCAAAGCCTAGTCCAGGTAATTCTTCGTCACAGTCCCCATCTTGGGTGCTATTCCACTGCAATAAAAGTTGTAGATTGCTTTCATATTTCTCTTGAACCAGAATCTGCAACCTGAATAATCCTCAATTCTTCTTCCAGTAAGTCTGTAGTGTGTCATCCTTGTTGCAAAGTTTTGTTGTGCTTGGTTCTATATGGTGTCAGAAAAAAATATTAGATCTGGGCAGATATGATGAAGTTTTCTAAAGCCTGTGGAGGAATCTTCTCATGTGTCTCTCAGTTTTTGGTAGTAGCCAAATACATAGTTATGAGTTATGTGGTTGCCTGAATAGTAAGGTTCAGTGATGGTCAATGCAAACTGCCAATTTCCAAAGACAAATATAGTGTGTTAGAAACTATATAAAATATTTGGCTGAAGGCTTTGCATGCCAGCTCAAAACTGGTTTCTATAACAGACTACAACGAAATGCATTTAACTGGTCTGTACTTAATGTGGTCACTCAGGATTTCATGGTGCCTTTCACAAGCAATCCCAGAACTGTGGATGTGTTTCAGTTTGAATGTCTTTTTAGATTGAGATGAAAGTCATTGCAACTGTAAAATGATGTTATGACAATGAAATCGAGTAAGATGTGTTTTCTGGGTTAGGTGCTGTTGCTCTGTTGCTGTAGCTTGTGTTATTGCCTGTTCAGATGAGCGTCAGGAAGAAATTTTGCTGTTTACTGGGGTTACTGCAAAGATGGTATAGTGCTGTCCACCTGATGGAGAACCAGCTAAGCTGAGATGTCTGTTCACTGCCTCCTGCACCCTCGCCCCAAGCCCTCTTGTTGGAGAGGCTCACAGGGGTTAGTGGAAGCAGTGTCAGATGTCAGGTGTGTAATACAATTTTTACAGCTTTTGTACCTTTGCCTTTGGTTCCCCATCCACAGCAAGCAGCTGCTCTTTTAGCTTGGACACCAGCAAGTGAATTGGAAGTGGTTTAAAGCTCCACCAACTGCTACTGAAGTAGCAACTTGGCATTGTGGGGAACAGGGCAGTGTAAAACTGTTGGTTCTTCTCTGTCAGCAGCTCGTTTGCCTCCTGTGGCCTCTCTCACTTTTTGAAGGCACATAATCACCGCAGGGTCTAAGTAGCTGTGTTTACTGACTGTCCACAGTACACGGCACTTTGCTCTTTGACACAATTTTAGGCATGGAGCATCTCTGCAGGACTTGGAAGCTGCTTAAAGTGAGACATTGAGTTCCCTGGCTGTCCCTGCCTGTGACATCCCCCAGCATACCTGAGCTGGGCTTGGCTCAGCAGCTCCGTAGGATCAGTGGGGCTGGTAGCTGCCAGGAGACCGTGTGGCTCTGGAGTCGGTGTGTGCTGCCTGGGAGCTGCGGCAGAGCCAGTGCTCTGGTCCCGTGGTGATCTGGGGGTCTGTCTGTGTGGCCGATGAATTTTGGGGAGGTGAAATGCTTTCCATGAACACTTTGATATCCTGGAATATGTAGCTGTCCTAGCTGAGGCCATGTCAGAGAGGCTGAGCTGAGATGAAAGGACTCCCTGAGCATCGTGAGCCTCTCAGGGGAATCTTTCAATACCCAACGTATGAGCATGTTCCTGTACATGGCAATTATATAGAGTATTTGGACATTTCTCAGAGTTTTGTCTTCAACCCACAGGGATTGTTCAGCGCTGTGCCTGGTATTAAATGCGTGCAGGCTTAAGTCCCTTAAGTCCTGTTTTCTTTCTCAAGAATAGCAGAGAGGGTGAACAAAAGCAGTCAGGAGGTGGCATAGCCACGGCACTGCAGGCAGTTGAGTAGTTAGTACAATGGTGCTGTATTATTGACAAAAAAGATCAACTGTTTCTCTTTGTTGATTCAGGCCATTTGACTCATCTCTGTGCAAGAAGTTCAGTTCTGGCTTAATACACCAGTGAGTCACTCCATGTCTCTCAATCCTCCTCGTTCTGTTCGTGCTTCTCTCTGAATGATGCTTGTTTTAGCAGCCACAGTGATGTGGTGTGTTTGCTGGCTGTAGGCAGAGGAATTCCAAGCAAAAAAAATGTTTGCTTGGTTTCAGCAGAAAAGCCCTTTCCCTGTCACCAGGGTGCTGACTATGTGACAGAGGTGCACCTCTAATGCTGCCTCTCCTCCTTCTCTTGCACTGGGGCAGAAGCTTTTTGGTTTGGGACAATATGCTGAATGTGATTCTCACTCTTCTTCACCATGTGGCTGTCAGGATTTTTGTCTACGTTATTTTGCCAGACTCAGCGATGAAAACATTTTGTCATAATTTTGCCTTATGCTCTCTTCTCATACAGGAACTTCTCCTGGTCAAAGTGTCTAGCTTTTTACTCTCACAGCCAACTGGAGCAATTAATTTGTCATTTCCTCCTTGTATAGGAGTCTAGAAAGTTTAATAGCTGTGATGTGAAAGCTTAGAATTGGCTTTAGAAGCTGAAATCTGGCTATAGATATGTGGGACAAAAATGTAGTAGGTTCAAGCTGTACTTCCAGTAGCTAACCTACCTGAGCTGGTGTGAGGCAGCTAGAGCTGATTACCAGCCCAACTTGGAAATATCTGAGATAAGTCTGTCTGTGGGGAAACAGGAAAAAACCCCAAGGTAATTCCAAGGTTGATTTCTTCCCCCCAGCCCCAAATTTCTCCTAAGGGTTGATGCTGTAACAGAACAGATGAGCACAAGGTGCTCAACTCAACTCTAACGTGATCCAAGCTTATAGTTCTGCATTAAATCTGTTTTAGTTTCAAGGTTGGTAAAACTATTACGGATCAAGGAGTTTTAAGCGACATTTTGAATACAGCAAATACTAATGGCAGACTTTTTGATGGTTTTTTTTCCATCTTGTTATATTATTAATAATTTTCTGTATCAAGATAGCAGGTGTCCCTCCAAGGCTCCATTGTAGGGATCACTGTGTAAACAAAAAAACCCAGTCAGTCAGATAATACTCTGTGTGATTTTGCTTGCAGGTGCTGAGCTGTCACTGTTCATCACTGTGTTAACAGTCAGGGTTGTGCTAATAGCTTAACATTTCCAACATGATATACGTGCAAAAGCTGAGGCCTGGGCCACACACATCATTACTCATTTTTTAACTGCATCGCTGTACCGGTGTGTGCTGCTGCATCCATACAGGTGTACAGGTTCAGAGGTACTCTGTGGTCTGTTGCATCCTGTCACCGTGCTGCAGCATGTTGGTATCTTTGTGACTGTTGGAGGGGATTGTAGCACTCTCGGTCAGAGCAGGGTAACTTGGCTGTGCAGACTAAGCTGCCTGATTTTGCTTTTTAACCATCCAGCCAGAGCTAAGGCGGCATTCCAGCTTCAAATTTTTGTGGTAGTTGTTTCTTTTGGCCTCCAAGTTTCAAGGATCTGGTGCTAATTAGTGAACTAAATGTTTGACTTTTATTCATGATGAATTCAGTTATGCTTATTCATTCTCAGAAATATGTAATGTGTGCTTTTGCCAGGGCTTGTAAGTATCACTCATCTAACAACGCAGTTCTGATCCACGTAGTAGTTCGGATGCAAATGGGATGTATTTGAACATTCTCCAGCTCAGAATTACAATGCAGACATCATGTTAATCATCAGGTTATCTGTGTATGTGGGGAAAAGGCAGATCTGACAGAGGTGCAGAGGAATTGTTTGCTGGTTCACTCTAGCCGTCAAACTGCTTTCCATCATCTCAGTTTAGTGAAAAGAATGTTCCAGAACTTGAAATTTCATTGCTTTCCTTCAAAAAATGCAAATTCTCTTATTGCTTCTTTTCTTGCAGCCTTGGGCTGTGAAGACCTTACAGAATGTCTGTCCTA
>NW_010340128.1:20289-27967 GCF_000700745.2 Antrostomus carolinensis
GTTGTCTTTGGTGTCACCCTCCTGGGTTTTCCTACTGTTATGTACCCTCTCTGCTCCCTCATGCTACCATACTGCCTTCTTCAAAACACAGTTGAGTGCAGTTTGATATTCTGTTGGTGCAAACCAGCAGGTAATCAGCTAATCAATTAGCTGAGATAATCTTATTTTAGATTATCCTATTTTAGAGAGGTATTTGTGTCTGGAATCCTGGAGAACTAGGATCCCTTTTTAGTGGTTGTTCGTACTAAAGAGAAAAGTCAGTAGATGCCCTTGGGATGGAAGTGGCGCAGGGGCTGCTTTAAGCACCTGTGCTTCGAGACCAAGTGTGGGTTGAGATAAAGACAGTTTAATAGGGAAAGCAAAAGCTGCACACAAACAAAGCAAAACAAGGGATTCATTCACTGCTTCCCATCGGCAGGGAGGTGTTCATCCATCTCCAGGACAGCAGGTCTCCATCACGTGTAACGGTGACAAACGGCATCGCTCTGAACGTCCCCCCTTCCTCCTCCTTCCCCCAGCTTCATATGCTGAGCACGATGCCACACGGTCTGGGATGTCCCCTGGTCAGTAGGGATCAGCTGTCTCAGCTGTGTCCCCTCCCAGCTTCTTGTGCAGCCCCAGCCTACTGGCTGGTGGGGTGGGGTGAGGAGCAGAAAGGCCTTGACTCTGTGAGCACTGCTTGGCACTAATGACATCATCTGCATTATCAGCACTGTTTTCAGCACAAATCCAAAACACAGCCCCATACCAGCTACTATGAAGGAAATCAACTATCCCAGCCAAAACCAGCACAACTCCAGAAGCTGCCTAACTTGAGGCTCCAGAGCGAGCAACCAGCAGAGAAGAGCAGGGGCAGCAGGAGGTTTCATTTAGAGCAAAAGACGGGAGACCCTCAAACTCCACACACAGCTCCAGAAGAGCTTCTTCTGCAAGTGTGGAAACCACCCCAGGCCTTCCTTGATCAGCAGCAAAAATGGTGTGTGAATTCCAGAAATACCCATGGGCACTGGGATCTCGGGGGGTTTAGCCAGCCGGATACAGTATGTTTCAACACAGGAGGGATCTGGCCTTGGCTTTATTTTTGTGTATGTACAGGCAGTAGATGTTGCCCCAACTAGGTTTTGGGACTTCACATGAAGAGAGATTTCCTGAGCTTCCTGCCAAAGGCAGCCTCTGAGACCACAAAGCCTGCATCTGATTTGCCGTTTTATAGCCAAAAGATGGCTGACTCTTTTTATGACAGTTTGATCTTCAGAGTGCAAATTTGTAACACAGTTTGCCCTGGAAATTTCTGATAGCTTCTCCTTTTATTTCAGTGCACTTTGAATTGTTGGTCATTAAATATCTGTATTATCTCCTCTTAGAAAAAATATGTCCTGGGAAGTTTGGTCTGTCTGAAGGTTTTATTTTTTTTACTTTTTCCCATCCTGAAGCTGCTCTGTAATGCACAAATCGAGGGATAAGTGACTGTTTTGGAAAAAACTTAAAAAAAGAAAGAAAGCAAACTTTAGACATAGCCTGAAGTCCCATGTTTCAGTTCTGGCATTCAGTTTGCTATTGTTTCAACCTCATTTCCCCTGCAATATTCAGACAGATTTAATTTGGTAAAAATGTCTCCATACTTCTTTCAGGCCCAATCAATATATTGATTCTTCACATTTTGTAAGAATAAGAGATTAGAAATCAGTGGGAAACTCAAATACAGGGGCATGGCAGATGTGCAGGCTACTCTTGCAAAATTTTAGGGTTTTTGTTACTTATCTTTTGTGTAGTGGTGGCACTTAAAAGGAGTGTCAGTTGGTACCATGCCAGCATGCTGCTCTCCCAGAGCAGTGGTAGTGCTCAGCTCCTCCCCAGGGCTCGTTAAGCTTTCCAGGCATTTAGGGTGACCATCTTGATTCCACAGGTAAAGAAACTCAAAGCTGAGTGATAAATAACTCTGCTACTGTCAGCAATCCAGCAATTTGCCCTGTTACCAGTGACAGAGCCAGGAAAATCACACAATTCTCCCAGGTCCCAGCCCAGTAGTTCCCATCTGCTGTGACATGTTTAAAAGATGAGCTCTGTCTCAAAGGTGTTACTGTCTAAACTAATATCTGTCACCTTCCCAGTCTGCAGATACTGGCAATGTCCATGGAGTTTTCTCAGTGTTCCAGGCCCCTGACAGTAAGCTGCTTTCCTTAGCTACCTTTTGCTGTTCCTCACAAAGCAGCCAGTGGACTCCCGGGGCTCTGCACACCCCAGGTCAGGTATCAGTCGTCTGACTTTATGCTGGGAGGCCACAGGTAACACAAAATGAAGTAGGATTTTGGAGAGTGGGTAAAAAGCACACGCACAAGCTAGAAAGCAGTGGCCAAATATGCCCACCACCCAGGTCTGGGATGGAACATTACTTGGATTTGTTGAATTTGTCACATGGAGGAGCAGAGTCCGTAAGTTTTGCTCTTGTTCCCATATTTGACTCTGACATCTTGACTCTGCTGGCATGAGGCATGTCTGCTCTTTAGTGATAGTGGCTTGACATTTTCTGTTGCTTTGCTCTTGAAACTGTTTACAAAGGCAGTAATGCTCACTGGGTGTAGCTCCCTCACTGGCAAAAGCCACCTTTGGTTACATCCTCCTTGCTTTTTAAATGTTCACCTTCCATCCCTACTACTCCAAATGTCTATGAGTGTCTCCTGCTGCTGGCGCTGTACTAGCTCCTTAGCACAGTTGCTGGATGAATCTGCTTCTTCTTTTATGTTTTTTTTAGGAAGAGTGGAAGAAGATCCTCATTCCAGCTGTTTCCTAAAATTTCCCCAGCTAATTCTAAAGAAATAGAATTACAACATGGGAAAAGCACTGACTTATTCCTGTGCTAATGCCAAATGGTGCAGTTCAAGCAGGTCATTTAATGTACGTTCCTTCACAACGGAGGCAGTCTGGGCCCAAAATATTGGCTGAGCTCTTGGAAGTGCTTAGATTATGAGTATGTTAGTGCCAGTCTTGATTTGAGCAAAGTTCTGTCACATTTCTCCTGACTGGTGCAGACCAGAAAATGCACTGGAAAAATTATGGGATGAATTATTATCAGGGATGGGCTGTTCAGAAACATTTTACTTGGCTTTTGGCAAATAGGTAGACATTTGCTCTGTTATCTGAGCAAATGCCAACTTGCAGTGCAGATCCTTGCACTGGCAGCAACCACACAAGGTCATGCTAATAAGCACAGCAGAGTAATTAGATGTACGAGGGCAGCCTGAAGTGACATGTCCAAAATAGGTTAATCTGTCTGGCCTGGGTGCCAAGTGGCTTGGACTTCAGTTTGGCCTCCTGAGCCAAGTGCAAACTAACAGCTGCTCTGCTACTGGTACCTGGCTGAGGTTCAAGGTAGCACAGCCTGAGTATGCGTGCTGCAGTTGTGTCCCCACATGCAGGAGGGCCATTCTGCAGTGATTTAGCAAGTGACATGACTGCTGGGAGGGAGTGAGTCCGTGGAGATGGGGCAGGATGCAGGGACAGAGGCATATACTCTCTCAGTTCCTGGACTGGTAACAGAGTGCGTTTCCACTCTTTTCTGTAGTAGTGTATGAATGTTTTTGTCTCGTTTGCCCTTCCCCCTTCTTATCCTTTTGGCTTCTCACACAATTACAGACTGAGCCTGTGTGACTGTATGAAAGGCATTTCCTCCTGGTACTTTTTTTTTTAAAGTCAGCTTCAGCCCACCAGCTGCTTTCCATTAGTGTTACACACACTCACTAGGAGGGCAGCACATGATGCTTCAGGCACTGCTGAATAGCAAAAATCCTTCCGAATCACTGTCAGACAGTGCACATTGTAGGTAAAAGCACAAAAGCTCAAAGCACATTGTAGGTAAAAAGAGTTCAGCACATTGGGACCTGTCTTCTGGCAAGCCTTCCTGGAGAAGCCAAGGTGTGGGGACAGAGGGTGGTGAGGGGGTGTTGGCTGAATGCAAAGTGTGAAAGCTGTGGATAGATCTCTGTGTGGGAATGGTTGTTTGCTCTGGATATCTCGTCAAGGGCAGGAACTTAATGTTGTCTGTTGCTATGGGAAATTATGACCCCCTACTTGATCCTGGGAGAGTATTTTACTGATATTAAATATTATCTAGTTGCTTATCCAGGCTTCCTGATGGCTACTATTGCTGCATTGTTTGTGATCCTTGGAAAAGGACCTTAAACCTTCTTAAACTCTCTCACCTGATGTGAAAATTACACGAGCAATATTCATTAACTTTGTAAACTCCTCACCTCACTATTACCAGTGAAGGCAGTAGCAGGAGTCTCGATGTAAACTGCAGTTTGAGCTGTTCTCTTCTGCCTACCTAAAACAGTCACAGTCTGGCAAGGGACATACCAGCTGGCAAATAAACCTGGGAATTTAATCCCGGAAACACCACCCTCTAGAAGAGAACAGTTGGATCAGCTGTGCAAGGTCGGATCCCAGTTCCCACTGTCATGTTGGGTCATACCCTGTTTCAGCAAAGCTGTTTGTGGGATCCCACAATATTCAGCATGTTCTCTGGACGTGAACCTTGAAGTGCAGCTCGCTTGGCTCATTGCATGGGGAGCAAAGGGAGCTTTGTTTGTTGAGTTTCTGTTATGCTCAAGGGATGTGCAAATTGAAATCTTGCTGGCACTGCTATTGTTTTATGATTGAGACCGAAATCCTGTTCCATGGAGTCGCAGAGGGTAAACTTCACTTACTGTTGTTGGATTAACGAGTTCATAGATTGCTTTCCTCTCTGGGAACCCTACAAGCTATCAACCACATTTTGTCAGAACAAAGTTCTCTAATGTGCTTTAATAAGGCAGAGTAAAAAACTTAATCTGTCAGTCACCTTTTGCTGCAAAATGTAATCTGAGTGCTAAACCGTCCTGCATTCTGTAGGGGTTTTTTTGAAACTCTGTGCTCAGGAGTAGTTTGAAGTATGTTCTGGGGGGAGGCAGGCTGCAGGGGGGTGGCCTAGAGGACCAGATGAGGGGCATGCATTTCCCTGTGCTGATCCATCTTGCTGTGCAAAGTGTGTGTCCTGAAATCTAGAGCGTAACCTTGATTTCAAATAACTTTTGTAGCCTGAAGGAAATTGGTCTTTAAAAGCTCCAGGCAAAAATTTCACCTCTTGGCTGCTTGCCATTGTCTATCTTATGTAGGCTATGAAGATGCTAACTGACTGCAGTGCCTCGTATTCTTGAGTCTTTATTTCCTCAAGCATTTATTTGTTAGGCAAGAAGCTGTTCAGGGTTCAGCATCTCCTTTGATCTCTCTCTCATAAAGCCTTCTGGAATGCTTATACAGAAGCATGGGACTGAAGCTGAAGAAACACTAAAGGTGAGGTAGGATCTTGCTTGCTGTGCAGTTTCCAAGTCTTCTGCTCCGCTGGAGAGACAGCAAGGAGGCTGTGTTCTTTTTCTGAGGCTGAGCAGAAAGTGTTTCTGTTTGTCTTGGGCCTTTGTTAAATGCAGGAAACTTGAGTCCTGTACAATGCTGACTTCCCAGGAGTCCTTAAATACACAAACCAAGCAGTGAAAGGGAATTGTCTTTCCTCCTTTTCAGATTCCACCCCAATATGATGGGTAACATCCACACCAATATGATGTGTAACATATGATGTTACACATTCAGTAACATACTCTGGGAAAAGGGAATGGTCACACCACTACCCTGGGACTTCATTTCTTTTGCCCTATCACTGCCCTCCCATGGAGCACTCCAAATATCTGTCCAGTTGCCCCAGTTTGTAAAAGAGAGACAAGGGTGTTTGTCCTGTTCCTGGAGGTTTCTTTTTTAATTTAAGACTCACTGATTCATTTAATGAGTTGAAGAGCTCCAAGTGAATGCAACACAGTGGGGTTACTAATGGAAGATTTGTATGGGATAGCAGGAAGCCTAGATCTAAACCATCATGTGACGATGGCTAACTAGGTCTTGTTGCCTGCTTTGAAAGTAAAGCAAGCCCTGCAACTTTGTAGGAGTTTTATTACTTTAAAATACACGTTGGCAATGCAAATAGAATCCAGTAATGTCAGGTTTACTGTTGTGATTGTATCTGGTTACAGATACACTTCACTGTTTTTAAGTAATTAATTAATCCATAGGTGTAATAACCCAGCCCATCACCCTGTGGAAGGAGAGGTGAACACCGTGTAGTCAATCCTTGCTGCTTTCAGTCTTTTCCGTGGCCTTACACAGGAATTGCTGCAGTGGACTTTCTGGACCGGGCCAGGCCTGGCTTTTTAAGTCTAGCAGAGACTCAGCACCTTGTTTGTGCTGTAGCTCTGCAGCAGGAGGCCTGTGCATATGCAAGGATTGCAAATGCTGTATGAGAGAGGATTAAGAACACGGTTAGAAAGTTGTAGACTGGGGAATTACGCCCACTGTTCCACTTCAAGTGGGAAGCAAACAATAGCTCGGATTTGAGAACTCTGCTATCCTGGCTGGCTGTAGCTATGAGTCTGTTGCTCTTCTGCCTTGACTTCTCCCCACTGAGGAAACTGTCTCCTTCATCCCTCTGCAAGCCCCTTCTCCCAGCTGTCCTCTAGTATCTCCTAGCTTGAGGAGTAGCAAAACTGTATTGTGCTGTTCTAACGGGCCATTTATTTAACCTGATATTTTTATCACTAAAAATCAATATGCAGACAGTATTTGTTTAAAACTTTGTCCCTAATGGCACAGGGCTCTGGGAAAGCTCAGAGGCTGCAGCACGTGGGTAGTGCAGCTATTGAACTGAACGTGCGCGGTGTCGATACGCCCTGACACTGCGGCTGTCCGCTGTCATTAGGGCCTGGAAGTGAATGAAGGTTCGATCAGTTAACGCCTGTGCACTCACATGTGTTTGTATTGATGGGGTTTTGTCCTCTATTTTCTCCATTGCATTGATCCTCAGGCAAGGGTTTGTTGCTCGGAACATTTGCTAGCTGTTCTCTGTAAAGTACAACTCACTGCCAGCAGAATTTCAGTCTGATTGCTAACTTGCCTTCAGGAATGTCATCAAGCTTTTAAAGATGGAACTTACACTTTGCTGTATTTTTTTTTTCCTTGCATTTAAATACTTGCTAAGTTAAAGCTTGGAAAAATCTGTTATGGTTTCTCTCACCTCAAGCCACTGTTCAGTTCACTGAAAAAAGATGATATTGTGATGAGGTGTGCAAAGACACCAAACCATTAGGGCCTAAATGGGGCACATTTGCAAATAACCAATGTGCTCTTGCAATTGGCACTTGACCCCCCATATGCCTGAGAGAATTCAGCTATAAAATTGAATTAATGCCGGAGCTGATTTGATTGTGAAGAGACTGCCTTGGAGCTGAACTGCTTTGCAATTTTAGTTCTACTTGTATAAAAGATATACCAATTGGAAATAAATGCTTGCAGTTGTAACAAACACAGCAGCGAAAAGATCTCCAAAGGCTGGAAGGATTCTGACTGAGCAGCTGTGATGATTGAGTAATATAAATAAATTTAAAGCTGGTGAAAACAAAACTGGATCTGAAAGCAGCATTTTCTCTTGCTTAGATTTTATTGAAGGTGGGTAAAGCAGAAGTTAGAGGTCTAAATGAGCCAAATGTCAAGCCCACTCACATTCTGTGAAAATAAGCTCAATTCTGGGGACTTGCCAGTTTGTCCTTGTAAATTTGTTGAGTGCTTTCTTCAGGTTTTATTTCAAATACATTTCTCT
>NW_010340128.1:27994-51113 GCF_000700745.2 Antrostomus carolinensis
CATTGTGTGTAAAGTTGAGGAGGAAAATTGGAACTGAATTTCTTTTTAATACGGAGGAAGAGTCTATGAGAAAGTCTGCTTAATCAAAAAAGTCTATTAATCAAAATATGCAGGAAATGCAGACATTTTCATGGATAATTGATGAGACATGGGCAAAAAAGGGAGAAGAGTTGAATAGTTATGATAATCCAAAAGGGAAAATCTTAAAAGTCTTTGTTGCTTCTCAATATTGTCTAACAATTGTTTCAAAAACATCCTCAGTGCATCTTATTTAGAAAAAGTATAGTCAGTCCTGGTCGCTGCAATGACTTTTTCATTGATTTTTATCAAGTTGAGATGAAGTTGTTTGGAACTACAGTGTGTTAATGCACTCCTGTGCTCACTGCTCACAGATGATCTGTTACAGAACAGCAGAAAACTGCAGTCTGTCTCCTCCATTTCTACCTCCAGTTCAGCAGCACGGCAGTGTGCATGTCTGTGTGGCCAGGACAGGGAAAGCTTACTCCATGGTCTGTGTTTTCACAGCAGCCCTGCCTGTTTTACCTCCATGGCCTGCTCCAGGGTTTGAGTTTGGTTTTTTTTTTGGGAGGGGGGGTCGTGGTTTGTTTTGTTGTTGTTGTTGTTGGGTTTTTTGTTTGTTTTTTTGTTTTGTTTGTTTGTTTTTTTTCTGACAGTCCCATGCCTCTGCCTCTGGTTTTGTGCACCTTATCTTTTAAGGTTATCTGGGATGTGGGCTCATAGGAAAGTCCCAGGGATTTTGAGCATGACAAATTGTAGGATGTGTGGGTGATACAGAAAAAATAGAATAATTTACTGGTTGTCCAAATTAGTCCAGAATCATCATCTTGCTTACTGTTGAAATACTTAATTTGGCAGTATTGTTATACCACTTTGAGGTGGAAAATTGCTAAATAATATCTATGCAGAAATGGGAGCAGGATTTGTTTCTGAGTATTTTCATTAGTTTGTAAAGATTTCTTACCCTTTAAGTCCAGACACAGCATGCTGGAACTGCTAACTATGTAAATGTATCACCTAGATATCTTCCATAACAAAGGACAGTATTTATGAGCTGCCCTGCTAAACTGTCACGTTTCCATTGTTGCTTGACATTTGTACTGTAACTCTTGTAGTCTGCTGCTTAATTCCTTTGTCTCTGACAGACATCCATTTAGGAGTCTTGGAAAATACAAAGTGGAGCCAGTTAACATTGAATGATCTTAAAACTAGGCTGAGCTTTTGTTTTCATCGGGAAGGAAGATGATGCCATCAGCTAATTTGGTTGATCAATAGCCCTGCTTGCGATAAGGTTTCAAAGCTTGTGGCTAAAAGCTGATTGCACTGGATCCAAAATAAATTTGATCTATTGGTTTCCACAAATGTAGCAGAGCCTAGAATGATGCTTCAGTGCTGATGCTTAACTAATTTTAATAATGCTGACAGATTAGCCTGGTGCTTGCTGTGAGGACACTGTCATACATGAACCCTTGGCAGCAGAGCACTTATTTAAGATGTTCTTTACAGTAGCATGGAGCTGTCACTCTCTAGCAAAGAACAATCATAAAGGTTCATTATTCTGAGACTGGGAAGTGTTACAGTCTTTGCTGAGTAAGTCTGATGACATCTTTCATTAATGCAAACTTTGATCCTGGTTTCCTAAAAAGAGAGAGGCACTGGCAAGGAATTAGACTGGTTTGTTGGTTTTGTCTGGAGAAATAAGTGTTACTGAAAAGTGAGGAAAAGTTCTGTGTCTGAAGTGCAAAGAAGCGTGCGAGCCGTGTTTGTGATGAGCATTTGGAGATGTGGTTTCAGAAAGGATCCAGCCACATTCTTTCTTCATGTGAGATGTGACCAGATTCTGCTGGGAAAGTGGACTAAAATTTAACTGATGTTTTTGTCTATATTTCAGTGATTATATCATGGCTACGGGGCCAACAGAGAGCGCACAGTCACCTGAAACAGCAGACTTAGTTGAAGAGTGCACGGGTAAGTAGTTGTTCTCCAAATGTATAGCTCATTTGGAAGTCAAGATTTATTTTCTTCAGGTCAAGGGTCCTGTAGTGACTTGTTTTGCAGTGTTGGTTTGGTTTTTGTAGTGTAAAAAAAATTCTGCGTGGTTTTGTCACCTGACAATATTATGGGAAGGATCTTTTAATGTGCAGTACTGGAGGGTCATAACCTGACAGAGAATATTCTTTTCTGATTCTGGCTTGAATTTTCAAAGCCAAGACATTAGAGCTTGAAGGGCTGATTGTTGTTCCTGCTTTGATGGATCCTACAGAGCTGGGAGCTGAGGCTGTGAGCCAGCCTCTGTCTGTGGGACTTGTGTTGGTACCCCCACTGCAGCCTCGTTCTCCACTTCTGGCTGCAGACAACCATTTGTTGTTTATTTAATCTAGTGGCATGGGCTGATGGAAGTTCTTGAGGAGACAGGTGAATATGAAGAATAGCATCATGGCTGAGGCATGTCAGGAGAAGGGCCTGTCATATCACTTGATTTTTTCTTTTCTTTGACTAAAGTCTCACAATCATCTTAAATGTTTGTGTTTCAAAGATCATCTTGCTTTATCCTTTGGAAATTCATTTAGCACCATCAGAACGTTGGTAGAAGGGAGAAGCAAATGGCAAAGTGACTGTTAGTTGAACTCTGCATGGCAGATAGGGGTGATGAAAATGATGGATGCTCAGCAGTGGCTGGTTTCTTAAATTTATGATCTAGTTTATCCCATAGTCCAGTGCTATCCCTGGCACACTGGTGAACTTGTGTGAAACCCATGCATGTTAATTTTGTACTTGTTTTCACGAGAAGATTCAGAAAATTGATCAAATCCTGCCCCGGGTGACAGGGAAGGCAGGATATGGCTTGCTGACTTCTGCGTTGGCTCTAAAACCACCAGGAATATTTCTGTCTCTAACTGAACCCAAGTTAAATAAAGTTAAAGGCTGCTGCACTATTGCTGAAGTGTTCATGAGACACTTGACTGGACCTGGATAAAGTCATTTTAGTATCTTTTGTTTACTTCCCATGGAATGTAGGGTTGTCTCACCTCTTCCTCTTCATAGCTTTAATTAGCTTGTGATGTAAAGGCTCTAGGAGGCTAAAATTCCCAGCCTTCACAGTCTAGTCAATTAGATTAATTTTTTGAGGTTTACCTTACTGTCTGACTAGTAGTAGAGGGCTTCCAGCTCATGCTGCTCCTTCTTGATGGCAGTAGCCTGGTCACTCTCTGAAAACCATCAACATCCAATGTTAGCCTCGCTGAATTCCATCATTTAATTGCCTTTCTGTCAATATCAGGCATTTTTAGTGAAGCTAGAATCATGTGGTATTTTCTGATAGTCTTGTCTGAGGGAGGTTTTTATCATATGTCTTTACTGGTGAAAGTATCTAGTATTTGTATTTGAGAAAAAAATTGAAAATGTGTCCTGAATGCACCTTAGGATGTCAGAGGGCATAGAAGATCCAGAAATTAACTGTTTAATTTAAATATGATAATTGCACTCCCAAATCAGATGTTCCTTATGCTTTTTACAGTCTCAATTTGGCACTGGAAAAAGCATCTTTTTCTCTTCTATATTGTAATAGGGAAGAACCATGCAAAGAGCAGAAAGACATGCATTTATTCTCTGTGGTCACAGGAGAAACAATGAAATAGACAGTACACAAACAGTAAAACATACAGAATAAACAAACTTTACAGAGAAAGCAAAATGCTCACTGCTTCTCCTTTTCTGTTGTTGTGGGCTAAATCATAGTTAGCATAAGCAACTGCTTTTTGGGGAAGGTTTTGCTTTTTAGAGCAGTAGCCTATAAATGTAATATTTTATTCTTAATGCCATAAAATTGAAGATTGTTGACTATAAGAATTAAAAAATCATGAGTCATTATTCATCAGTGGGTGAAGGGGAAACAGGCACAGTTGTCTGAGCTTGGATTTTCTCTCCTGGCTTTGACTGGATTTTTGTTATGCAATGAATTTTTTCCATTTTAAGTAATAAGATCTTCTTGTATATTACTAGTTCAAGTGTCACAGAGCACTCTACCAATTTAGTGATATGTTGGGTTACTTCACAGTGCACTGAAGTGTAGGCACCTGTGAATGAACTGTGGCATCCTTTTAATGGTGTGCAAAACCAGTGCACGACTGCTCACAGCAGGACACTAATATGAACACTGTCTTTCTGAACCGTGTCTTTATTGCCAAATGCTCTCTCATAGAGCAGTCCTACATTTTTCATCTGTGTGCAGCGCTAAGTGACTAGTCGTGATTTTATCTTTTTGCGTGTGTGTGTAATAATATGGCAAAGGCCCATCTTCTGGAACTGCAGGGAAACTTACTGCTTTCTCATTCATCTGAAACAGCTGAGGGCATGCAGCTGAGCAGAGCGTGGCTGAAGAGGAATTATTGCTGGAAGGGGTGAGCCCTGCACATCAGTAATAAATTAGAGTCTAGGAAAGATACTGGAGCAACTGATGTGCCTGCATCAGAGGACGATCAGTTGCACAATGGTGCCCATGCCATGTCCTGTGCCAGCTGAGGTTCACTCATCGGCAGTGTTTGTAAATCCTGTCCATGGGCTCCATTCTAAAGGTAGCACCACTTCTGATCTAAACTAGTATTTGGAGTAGTACCTTGGCAGTGTTATCCTTCGTGGTAGGACTTACATCTGTTTCTCCTAAATGTCCCTAGGAACACTTCTTTTTGTTGTTGTTGTATTGTGGGTTGTGGTTTCTTTTTTTTTTTTTTTTTTTTACATTCCCCTGGTTCTCTGGAAGTACCAGCATCTAATTAAGCTCGTCAGTGATACTTGCAGTAGAATTGAACTTGCTTTCTGTCCCTACCACTGTTGGCTGACCAGTGTACATAACAATGTCCTTGTTTTTTGTTTAGAGTGCCCTTAAGTTGCAGAGTTCTCTGCACATAGCAAGGTCTGCCATTCTGTTCTTTGAGTTATTGGACTGTGTTAGCAGCCAATGCTGAACTGATAATTTTGGGACACTGCTTTCATGAAACTATTTAATCTTTTCTTTTGCTCATCTAAAATAAAGCAACTCAGCTTTGACAAGGTTACTGGGAGAATACCATGTACGTTGTCTAATTGCTGGTATGAATGGCAGTGATGGTAGGGAGGTATTTCTAAAGATTCTCTAAAGGACACTCAACGTGCTTGTTTTATTTGAGTGGCACTTTTGTCTTCTGGTTGCTGTGTGACCTGTCTTCTCTTACCAGTTCTTGCTGTGGATGCAGCTTGAAACTCATTGAGCCCTGTGAGAATCTTAACAAATCCAAAGGCTTTGGGATCAGCTCTGCAGTCTGGGGCAGGCAATATAACCTGTATGTTTTCTGTGACTATCTCATTCACTTACTGCTTGATAAGCAGCAGTGGAAGATAAGAAGTTCTTCCACTGATAAAGCCTCCATAGGAGCACCATGTCCTGTGATTATTCAGATGAGCGTGACTCCATTGATAGTTTTGCTCTACATGGTTTGAAAGATAATTTGGTCTCAGTGACAGCCCAAGCCCCTTGAAAAGCCATGTGCAGCTCTTCCCTGGCTGCTGCTGCTCTGCAGAGAGGTAATCAATTCATCAGTACGTGCCGGACCATGCACCAGCATCTTGTATGTCCTGGTGCATGGTGCTGGCACTGGTCTTGAGAGCAGGGAGGAGACGGGGTGAGTTGATCTCAGTATCATTGTTTGTTTCTCAAAGTGGCTGCTGTCTGGTGCAGCTGTGCGGTGGCATCAGCCCAGATAAGACCAAAAAGACCCTTTCGCAAAGACCCCTACACGTACAGGGCACGCGTTGAGACAGAGCATCACCGACTAAATCATTGCTGGGAGAAGACAATAATTGTGTTGAAATAATGCCTTGCTTATGAAGGAGCCCTACAGCTGTGGGCATTTATTATACCAACTGCTGTAAAGTATTAATTGAACAATTATTTGGCTCAGATATGCAGTGATGTTATTGCTCTGCATATGTATTTAAGTCAGTCACAGGGCTCTGAGTACAATAGTTTGCCCTAAACCACTCCAAACGGACCCCTCAGTGCAAGGGTCAGTGACAAAATGTAGCACTTGTGTGCTGAAAGAAAATATAAATAAGAATGTTAAAGTATCTTAGGTTATTAAAAATGAAAGAACTCAGTGATGTTTTGGATGGTTTATTTTGGGTTTTTTTGTGTTTCTTTTCATTTGGACAATGAATCTGATATCAGATTTACAGTTTTCTAATTGTGTTCTTAGGGCTGCTGTGTCTGAGGGTTTCATGTCCTGCAGGGCAATGTCTTAATTTACGTTTGCTCCATTGTCCTTGGAGGAGTTGTTGATTTTATTTTGGGATAATGGTTTAATGTGGAAACAGATATCTTGGTTTTAGAGTTTAAAAATTCTTTTGCCAGTTTCAATCTTTTTGCCAAATGTTGAATGTTGTTCAGGTGGTGTCTCCTTACAGCACTGAGTAAAGAGAAAGCAGAACTAAACCAGGCCAAGTGAAGAACAATAAGAATTGGACATTGACATCAATTTTTAAATTGAAAATATATCAAGTATGATTGGCTTGATCACTGTTCATTTGTAGGCAGATACATTCTTTATACAAGGTGTATTTTTCATAAACTGGAACCTGAGTAGGCACCACTATTGTCAGCTTAATGCCAGTGTTGCTTTATAGGCAGCAAATGTAAGAACTGCAGCTTCACCTTTCACTGGGCTCCAGCACTGAATTATTTACAAAGGAGTTGACTAAAACTGAATGGGCTGCTCTAGCTTTGAGGCTTCCCCCGGAATTTAAGAGATAACATTCTCCAAGCTAAGCAACACCTCCAACTTCCATAAATTTTATTTTATCTTATGTTGCAGGAAAGAAAAAATCCAAATTTCAGACTTTCAAGAACTTCTTTGCCAAGAAGAAAAGGAAAGAGCCTCCATCTCCCAGGGGGGAGAGTAATTTAAAACCTAGCCAGTCCAGCAGCGATGTCAGCATCTCTGTGCTCAACACTAGTGCACTTCATTCACCGAAGGAGGCTGGGTAAGCTGGCGGGGAAGGAAAATAAATAAATAAAAGCAAATCTCTCACAGCAGTAGGATGAAAGCATGAGCTGGCCCCTTAGGAGCAACCTCTGTCCAAGTTTGTGCAAAACAAGCCCTAATGCTGATGAAGGAATCCCAGGAATTTCCTCTTTCTTTGCTAGTGCTTCAAAAGCCAGCCTGGAGAGGAGGGAGAGAGCAGCCGGGGCAGGGGTGATCCAGCCTCTTAATCTAAAACTGCAGATAGCTCAGACTGGTTTGATTGGTTTTAGTGTTTGAAATCTGTCCTGGAAGATCTCATCAGCAGCAACTTTACAAGAGAACGATGATTGAGTAGTGCTAGGACAGAGAATACGTGTGAAGTTGAGTTGCTATTTTTTAGCATCAGCAGTGCCCTCTGTCATGGCTGGGGTAAAGGGAAAGAAGTATTTTTGGTATATTATCAGTATGAGATTGCTGCTTTAACTTCCTTATGTAGCCATTTAGGTATAGATAACAGCTGAATGTCTCTAGTTTTGTGCCAGCTACCCCTGAAGGGCTGTGCACGTGAGTGAGGTTTGCATGTGTCCTGAGCAATTCTCAGATCTCTGAGTGATGTTAGTTCAAAACCTTGCCCTTTTCAGTTAGTGTGATACAAGTGTTTAGCTTGCACTGCTAACACTGCTTCCCTGATAACCTTAGACCATCAAGCTACACAACACTTCCACTGCAGGTCTCTGATGGAATATGTGGTGGGACAGCCCTCTGAACCTGGCTATGTCTCTCACCAGAGGTGTCATGGGTTGATATCTGGCAACCTATACTTGTGTTTCAACTCCCCACCCTCCTGTTTGTTAGCTACTCAGCCAGGCTTCTCTTTGAGTTACCTTAGGCCTTGTGTTGTGGAGCTGCAGACTAACATAGTGTGAGAAAACACCAGCCACATCCTGTGATGCTCAGTGTTCTGTAGGAGGGGACACTGGACAGACGTGACGCTGGCAGAGGGCATTTGGGTGACTATAGTGGGACATGCTGAAATCAGCATTGCTACCAAATGTTTTATATAATCAAATAAGGCATTTGGTGGAGCTGGACACTACGTTTCTTCTGGTGGAACAGCTTATAGATGTTACTTTCTCATGGGTCCTTGTTCCTCCCTGCCCCGCTTTTCCCCATTCTCTCTTGTGTTTATGCAACTGTATCATGGAAATGATGTGGGAATGAAACAACAATATCTTTATTTTGTTTGTTATGCTAACAGCAACAGAGTAAGTGACCACACAACCAGTCTCCTGGGGTAAGGGGAATTAGAGTGGCTCAGCTAACCCAGTCCAAAAAGCTTAGGGAGGGGAGGGATCTTGTTTAAAATCAGCTGTTTGCTGCAGAGGCAGTGTGGGTGTGAATTCTTTGTCTTGCCCTTAACCAAGTACTTCAAGTCCAGTTGCTGTTTACCTCAGCACTTTCCTCCAGTGATTATGAACTGTTTTGCAAGATCAGAGATTAGGATGTGAGTAAAACCCTTCTGTTTTTATTCTGAGAGATAGGATTAGGTAGACTATCCCAAAAAATTAGAAGATGTGTTTGTACTACTTGAAAACCCTATCATGTCCAGACCCTGCATGGCATAAGCACACTTTATAAGTACCTAGAAAGACTGAACAACATAATCCTTTGGAAAACCTGATCCTGAAAGCCAGTGAAAATACAGCTTGTGAAGGGTTTATAGCAGGGCCCCGAGCTTTGCAATTTCTGGCATGCAGAATATCAAAACCAATCCTAGAACAATGCTGCTGCTTGTTTGTTCTGGGTTTCTTTTTTCTGTTTGTTTTGTTTTTAAACCATGTAATCTTTTTAAAATTTAAATTTTCTAAATACTGATCAGAGACCAAACTCCCAGAAGTGCCAAAGGGTTCTTCTAACAGCCAAAGGGATGTGCCCAGATGTCAAGGGGCTGTAGGGAGTCAGTGGGATTGGGCATCTCTGATGGGGAAGGGAGCATTAGGTGCCACTGCCTCTTTGTCTTCCAAAAGGCATAAATTTTGAATGGAAATGGAAAAATCTTTATGGCAAAGTTAGAGTATGTGCCACGGACAACTTCTCGTCTGCATCATCAAAAGGATAAAAGACTTTACATAGAGGAAAATAGGGTCCCCAGTAGTATTATTCCAGTTAAAAAGCTTTGAGCAGGAAAAACTGCTGGGACAATAAAAAAATTGTCCTGGTCTTTGTAAGGAACACTTACTCCTTTGGCAGGCTGCAGCTGCTTTTGAGAGAGCGGCTGCCTGAAGGAACTGCGTCACCTTTCTTCCCCCTACCTCAAACACTAGTAAATGGAGTGGGGTTGCAGCAATAAGAAGTGGAAAATAGCACAGGCCATGATGGGTTTAGGAGCAACTAACATGCAGAGATCTGAAGTTAAGCGAGATGCATCCCACCCTGGACTCTTTATGATCCCTTTGCCCGGGTGAAGTAGTACAGGGAAGTGTTGGAAGGCTCTACCCTGTGCATTGACCACTCTTCCTTCCTTCCCAGGCCTAAAGGAAGCATGGGAAGCAAAGCCTTGTCCCATGACAGCGTCTTCATTTTGGAGTCTGCAGCAGGAAATGTGGCAAATGACGTGTTGTCTCAGGGAAATATACCTGGAAGAGTGAAAACTTTGCAGGTGAGAACATCTTCCCCTCATTCCTGGTGCTGCTTTGTATTAGCTGTCTCCTAGGAAACTCTGTTGCTTGATTCTTTTGCTGTGTGCCTTAAGACTTTGTTGGCTAAAGTGTCCAAAGCCAGATTTACTACTTTTGGATCCATTCTGCCTCTTGGAATTTGCATCTTTGAGCAGTCCTGGTACTTTCAGCCTTGCCCAGGTCTCATAGTGTGTGAGCAACATGAATCCAGTTCATGTACTCTTGGAAGTTTTCCTTAATGAGCATGTCCTATTCCAATGGGATTTCCATTCTTCATAGCTACTGCTTTTGGGTTAAGGCCATTTATTTATACTGTAGTGTGTCATAGAATCATAGAATGGTTTGGATTGGAAGGGTCCCTTACACTATTATTCTTTATATGTTATTTATCTGTTATTCTTCTTGGCAATTCTGGCTATGAAGTTTTCACTGTACGTGCTAGCACCAGCGGCTGTGTAAGCGTGTGGGATGATGGATATGTCAGGGCACTCTTAGTGACAGCTTTATTTATATCATTATTCTTCCTGTCTCTGCTAGCAAAGGATACTGTGTTCTGCTAGGTCATTTCCTTCTTCCAAGGCACATACTGAACCCTCTTTGACAGCTCCCTTATCAACTGTTGGTTATATTAATTGCATTTAAATAACTGCCCAGCTCAGAGCACTGAGATAAACGTTTAAGATTCTTCCAGAGACTGAAAACAAACTGTTGATAAGGCAGCCAAAGGCCATTGAAATTCTTTGCTCAGTGTGAGCTTCATGTTGCAAAACACAATTGCATCACATTTTAAGTAATAGAAGATGCACAGAGGGACTTGGTCCTCCATAAGACTGCAAAAATAGGCTAAGTTTCAATTCAGGGTATTTTTTTGTATAACAGCAGGAGTAGCACGAGAAATAATGTTTATATATGACAGAACTTTGCTAAGGAAATAAAGCTCTTTTCGTGCTATCTCCAGTCTGCTCTGCCTTCTCTTCATCCATCCATTATCCTGCATGGTAATATAATACTGCCAGCACTTATTTTTACAACCATAAAAGGTAGCCTTTTTCTGTGAGCTTGACTCTTATCAGAAAAAAAGCCAAACACTAATAAAAGCTGTTATTTTCTTAGCAATGTAAATTAACTTCTACCACTAGAAGAGAGACTGTAAATTCAGTTTTCCCCACAACACTTTGCTGTCTTATGTAATAGATTTAATAAATCAAAGATGGGAAGTTGTGGAAAGTGAGAAAAGCAAAATTGACTTTCTGTATTTTCCTTTCCCTGAAATGCACGTGTGTTGTATGTCTTGTTTTGCTCCTATATTGCAGTCTTTGTGCAGTTTGTCATCAGTTCTGCTTTTGCAAATTGTATTGGTGATACTTCTTTGCTTGTTGTGGGTAAAAGGGCAAGAAAGCTGTTGGAACTGGGGGACTGGTGGATTAAAGGATGGCATTGTGCTACCCTGTGTGGCTGTTAGATCTATAGGAATTACATTCCAAGTGAGTCTTGCTGAATGAGAATGGCAACTCTTTAAATAGCTTGCAGAAGAGCACAGAAGTAGGCCTAGAATTTCCCAATCTGGTTTAATAAGCAAACAAACAGGAAAAAAAAACAGGTCTGTGTATTTATCTTGGGAATATTAATTTGAGATGTTTTTAGTTGAAGGACAAAGTTTCTGTTCAGACCTTGTTTCTGTTCCAGCTTTGACATAGCTGACAGACTTAAGCCAAGAATTTTAGTAATGGTGTTTCCTGAGATCTGAACTTTTTTAGTTTGAGGGAACATCTGGCTGCTTGTGAGGTTTCAGACTTTGTTTTATTTTTCTAGAGTCAGGCCCTGCCAGAGCATTCTTTTGTGCAATCTTGGAAAAGAATCCCCGTACTCCTTTACAAAGTTGTTCCTGGCTACTGTTAACATTCCTCCTGTAGACAAGACCAAGATGTGATGCTGGAGAAAATTAACAAGCAATTCATTAGGGTGGACCATTAATTGAATTAAATTGTCGTTGTATAAAAAGTGGGACTCAGATACTTTTACAGGAGAGGGTGGTGACAAACTCAATATTTGGAAGGGCTTTTTGAAGGAAAGCTGACCAAATAAACCTGGGGTTGGGAACTGCTGACTGACAGTACTCTGTGTGACTGTTTGGGACATCTGGATACACGTAATAATTTAAAGAATACTTAAATATAGAATTTTTGAATTTTTAAATTTAAACTGAATTAAACTGCTGTAAATTTTCTGGAATGGTGAAATTTCTGTCTTTGGTAACTTACTGAATAAAACTGATTTTTATTTTAATTTTATAATGAAGCCAGTTCTAATACTGGGTCCTTGATGAATGTAACTAAATAAAATTTTATTAATGGCTGGTTTCTGTAAATGGTCTGTTTCTTCAAATATTTCTGTTAACAAAGAGATTCTGCATGCCCAGTGGGAGCAAATGGGGCAAAAGTGTCCAAAATGTCCCCTATAAGTAATGCCATTGAAAATCTATATTCCAAATTTCTTTTCAACCACAGCTTCAGTTGCAGCAGAATATCAGACTTGGATCACCTCCTCTTGTTATAACTGGAAAGAAACTGGAAGATGCAGGTGCTGTTTCTGAAGATGATGGTTTACCTAGAAGCCCTCCTGAAATTTTGACCCTTCACGAAGTTCTGACAGATTCACCAAGCAAGGTATAATCGTTATGTCTCTCTAGTTTGTACAGAAAAGATAAAATCTGCTTGGAGAAGTGAAGACCTTTTTGCTTGCTTGTGATAAAATCTGATGGTACAGATCAGTCAGAACTAGCAGAAATTATCTAGGTGGATTGTGGACTTGTCACTGTGAGGGATACCTAGGAAATGGCCTTACAAATACCCCTTCTGAGAACAATTTTATATGTTTTTATGTAGAGCAGTGGTGGGACAGTTGTGACCTATATCATTAGCGAAAGAGGAGAGAAATTCAGTTGATATGACAGCTCTCAGTGCCTTTGGGCAAGGCAGTCTCTCCTGCCAGGTCAGTATGGCAGAAAGTGTAAAAAGTGAATTATTCACGGGTGAGCATTGTGTTACTGTGGCTGTTCCACTTCCAGTCCAAGGACAAGCTGAGGTACTCACACTGCACAAACAAACTTCCCATGTCCTCCAGCTTCAAAGAGCTAGAGAGATTGGCAGTTTCCTGCACCTATGAAAGAGGAAGAGTTTTTGGATGTTTTAAAGCTAGTGAGGAAAACAAAAATAATGAGGACTTCAAGAGAATCTTAAACAATTACTATTTTTGGAATGAAATAGCTCAAAACCAGGGCAATATTAGTTGAATTGACAGGAATGTGACAGTCCTGAGTCTAAGGAGAACAGGTCCTGGGTGGGACTCAGAGGGGGTTTGGGTTATCTTCTTTTTTAGGAATTGCATTCTTACAGGAGATGTGTGATTTTTGGATTTGAGTGAGCACTTGTAAATTTGAAGATCTTAAAACAAGAAGCCAAACTAACTTTATAAAATGTATTACTACATGTGATCAACCTTCATGGCATACCTCATAGCAGGATAAAGCTCCCCTACTTTATGTTTGATCTGTGATACCTACTCTGTGACGCCGGGACTTGGTGAACCTTCCTTTGTCCTTCCTCTTGTGTTTTCTCATCATTAGCACGGGGTGTCCAGCCACAGTTAATCCAGTGTGATACTTCCCTTGACTTACCCTCTTCCTTATTTTATCCCACAGTCCTCCAACCCTGTTCAGCGTCATAGCTCTTTGAGTTTAGGCGGGACAGACAGTGAAGATGAACAGGTAAATAGCTACTTTTCCCACTGTTAAACTTTGCTGGGACAACAAGTGTGGTGTCTGTATGGAGCCAGTACAATAGTCTTTTATTTAATCTATTCTGGGTACAATGTATCTGAGCAAACAATTAATGAACAGTCCAGAGTGATGCAAATGATACTGAAAATGTACCTCTGAGTTTTGAATAAGAACCAAATAAAGAGAGGCAGAAATCTCCTGGTAAGTGGTTTGTCACAGAGTGGCAGCTCTGTGACACTCTTGAATCTGTAAAGTTACAGAACAGAAAATTGGACAAGGCAAAGCAATTCCACTTCCATGTCCCAGGCCCCAGTACCCAACAGCAGTAACAGCTTAGTAACACCTGCCCATCAGCAGTGGCTCAGCCCTTCCTGCTACACTGGCTTTTCCAAGAGCTTCATGTTGCTGTCACCTCTGTGTGAAACTCTGAAGTCTCACCCATGTAAATTCTTAGTGTCTTCCACATTTAGAAATACCCACTTTCTGACTAATCTAAAGCTAAATGTGAGGCTGTCGCTCAAAGCAAGCAGCGAGTGGCTTCGTTAACCAGCGTTATGCTGCCTTTGCCAGATAACCTTTGCGGAAATCTAACTTCCTTGTTGACACCTTCAACCCAGACTGATTAAAAGCAGACCAGGGTCCCAGCTTGTGGGGCTGAGGACAGTGCTTTGGCACAAACTCTTTGGAAATGGGCCTCCTAGCTGCATCATTCTCCTTGTTCAGGTTTCTGTAACAGTGCAATAACCAACAAACACCAAATTAATCTTACGCTTAAGCACTGGTCTGGAAATCCTGTGTCTGCTCCTGTGTTTTTGAGAGAAGATACCAACTGTCAGTCAGTGCTCAGAGGAAAAAATATCCTGAATCCTCAGTGGAGTAGGGAGTTTGCCATTTATGTACAGCAGTAGCTCAGATACAAGCTTTGGGTGTTTTTATATTAAATAAACACAACTGTAATTTTATAACTGAAAGGCAGAAGAACTTGTATGTAGAAATGAGTAACAGTTACTGTTTTTGTAAATTCTAATGATTCTTACAGGTTTATCATTAATCTTGTAGAATTATAACAGTAGTCAGCTTATTTACTAGCTGTGTTCTTTTTCACGATATGTAAATTTTTCATGATAAGAGTCTGTATCTGTCATAATAGATTCTGTCATGGTTTATTTCAGATCTAGGAACTAAAAAAAAAATCAAAAGACAATAAGGAAATTAATTTTAGCTGCCTTAAACAAAAAGCAATGTACCTAGACAACTTTTGTAGATCAGATGGAAAGATGCTTTCATTATCTTTAAAACTTCATCACCGTACATGTTTTAAAAACAGTGTTATATCCTAAGCTTAAACAAAACTAAAATCTGAATGCCAAGCACAGTTAAATGGCTTTGTTCCACCTAGCTTTATGACCAAAGCCAAAACAACAGGTATCTTATACTGAATAAAGTTTGTTTGGCATGTCTGAAATTTTGCAAATGTTCCAGAAAGTCTATATTTCAAAACAGTAACAAAACCAGTCAAACTGCATGTTTGGGGGTTTCTCTACAAACACTTCTGTGAACCCTTTTCTTTTTGATAACATAATCTAAGGTTACAACTCTTTAGTTCCCCACAGCAGCATTGCTGTGAGAGTGAGATCCACATCACTGTCTGGAAGATGGTTCTGGGATACTTGTTAGAGATAAGCATTTGATTTTTTTCTGGGAGAGTGGATATTAAAAGAGCAAAGTGACTATGGTAACTTTCTTAGAAACAGAGATAATGAAGAGCAAGTATCCATGCTACTTCTGTGGCTTTCTAATAACATATTCCTGCCATGTGTCACTTATTGGGATGAAAAGGCAGCTATAAAAACTGCACCAGTGTCTCCTGCTGGTGCATAAATATATTGCAAATGGTTTTTTAGATAAGAACTAGGAAGGGGACAGCTGAGGCTCATATTATGGGAGAGGGAGAGACAGATATTTCTCACTTTTGTGTAACATACAGCTGAACGCACAGAACTGAGTAATCCCTATGCAGAGATGACATTAGGCATGCATTTTAAAGTGAGCATTTATGTCCAAAAATACAGCCATTTCAGGCTTTTGAAATGGAATGAGCTAGGAAAGGAATTGTTTCAGAGATGTGGGGAAGCCAGTCAAAATGTATAGTGATGTGTTTGTGGTTTACAGGTACCTTCTGGAGCTTCTCCCAGGCCCATCAGTCCTTCATCCTCTGCCACTCTGGGGGCCCCTGGCTCACGAGGCAGCAGCTCCCTTCCTGTGGACTTCACCATCCCTGCCAGTCCCCTCGGCTGCCTGGACACCTCAGCAGCCAGGCACAGGATTGCCATAAACCCCCGGAAACAGAAAGGCTTTACCAACAAGAGTCAGCAAACTCCCCAGGTAAGTGTTTTCTGGAAAAGAATCACTGTGCATAAGGAAATGGATATGAATTTTTAAATATTTTTTCCTCTGTTTTTCTTTCCTATCCACATTCCTTTACTTTTTTCTTCTTCCATTGGAAGAAGGGAAACCACCAACCAACCCAACAAAAAATACTCAGAAAACTTCAATATAATGGGAGCTGAAGAAGAGGCAAACTTTAGTTTTTAATTATTTAGCCAAAAAAGTTGCAGGTTACACATTTATAAAAACATTCCTCTAGTTTGAAAAGCTATTTTTCAGTTTTAAAGAAGCCTAAATCTATTTCTGCAATTTCAGATTAGTGTTAACTTAACTCTTTGAATGTCGAAGGAAAAACTGAAGGATTTTGGGAAGGAATGTGGCTCTGCATGTGGGAAATTAGGATGAGATGCTTCTCATCCTGGCTTCTAGGAAACATTATGGAGATAAAGTTCACCAGAAAGAAAAGGTGTTGAGTTGGAGTGTAACAGAAATAAGGAGTAACATTTCTGTAGTGCATGTTCCCTTCTCCATCAGAGAATTGTGTGTGAAAATCTGTCCTGGAGTTAGAAGTGCCCTGCCCTGAGAAAGGGGTGGAGGGGCAAGAAATTCAGGATGAGTGTAATACAGAATGAGGTTTTCTTGAAAGCTCGGGCCCTATGGGATCTTTACTCATATTCTTTGTACTGCAGCTGGTACAGCTACTGTGCTGGAGGAGAAAAGCTCATTGTGAAGTGTCAATCAGAGATACCAGAAGTGATAATAATGTCTCTGGCTTGGTCTGTTTTATGCCACCAGGTAGCTTGGGTAATGTCCTAAAAACATGCTTGTTCACTCAGAATATGTCAATCCCAGAATGTTTCAGATGGAAGAGAGATCAATGGGCTGCCTTTGACATTTTAAACATTGAATGATTTCTAGGTTCTGAATTAGAATAGTACATTACCCACAGTGTTGGTAAATTACAGGATAGGGGTTTTGTGCCAATGTTTTGAGTATTCATAAACATGCATGTGTATAAAATAAAATCTTTGTGCATTATTCTTTAATTAAAAGATCTTGCTGCACCTTATTAGGTGGAACAGCTGGAAAATGAGGCATGTCTTCCTACAACTCCAGAAAAGAAGGGAAATTCAACAGAATTACTTGAGAGTGACCAGCATACAAGTGATTGGGAAGGTAATGCAGACTTATGTATTGCTACTTTGAGTGCTTGAACTCTTCTACATAAGGCTGACATGACCTATTTGAATTGTAAGTCCTTTCAAACTAGGCATTTTTTGGTTTTATATCATAAAACCAATCCTGGCTGCTAAGGTGTTATGATGGAAAAAGTAATGTACTCCACACAACATTGGTGCTGAAAGGGTGAACTTAGAGGGCAACATTAAAAAAATATATGAGGTGAAGAGACCATGTGCAGAAGTACCTGTGCGACACAGTTGGCTAGATCTCCTTGACTGAGGATCTGAGTTCCTTGAAACTCAGAAAAACCTTGACCTCAGCATTAGATCTGTTATGTATGTAAGGTGACTTTAACTGGCTTTACTAGATCTTCCTTTGCCATCTCCCCCCTTACAGTTTGAATAATGGCTAATTGGCAGTGATAACACAATTGTAATTGTAAATTGTAAAAACAAATGAAATTTCTCCAAAACAGCCCTGAAGACTTTTCTCTTTATCACTTCATTACAAATGCACTGGCTGATGGTAATACTATAGTGCAGTGGGAATGTTGGTGCTTTGTTTACAGGGCAGACTCAGGATCTGATGCTATCACACGTCAGAGTGACTGTGTGTGCAGACACATCTAAGCTATCCAGATGTTTAACAGCCCTGCTGAAGCTGCAGGAGGCAGTGCTACCTGATGCTGAGATGTTCTGCTTAAATATAGAAAAACCTCTAGATCTTTCTAGACTGTCTTTCTAGGCATACATGTGAAGAAATATCTGGGGGAATATGACTAATAGTCTTACAACTAGGGGTATGCACAGAAGAGAAATTAAACAGCAACTGATTTGGTAAACCTTAAGCAGACAACAACAACACCTTTCAGTCATCCCTGGGGTTAGGTATGTTCAAATTAAAACCTTTATTAGTCTCCTCACTTGGACAGCTCATTTCTAATTAGATTTTTAACACCCTTACTTATCAGACAGTGGTGGCCAGACATGGGGAACTGCACTATCTGGAATGAATTACTGATACAGATGGTGCTTGCATTGTAACCTTTAAGTGCACACTCTTCTCCTCTGTCTTATATAGGATTATCAGCCCAGAGAGAACACTGTGCAAAGGGAGGCAGTTCTAAGGAGACATCAGGTGTAAAAAGTCCCACTGATGCTGCCTGTGACTCTCGTGATTCCACATTTGTGGCAGAAGACTCTCATACTTTGCTGCAAGGGGATGCATGCCTTCCAGACATGGACCATCACTGCAAAGCAGTTGCACCCCTTCTGAGACCTGAGCCTTCTCCAGTGAACCTGGAGGAACACCACAGTGCAAAAGTGTCGCACTGTTCAGATGAGTCTGCTGATGAATTGAAATTACATCAGCAAAATACCAAAACTGAAGTATCTGCACTTCCAAAATTGCAACAAATTGAAGGAGAAGGTGTTGTGTTTCCAGACATACTAGCAGCTGACTTGTTCAGCAATGGTGTGGAAACAGAGGGCGTAGATACATTGGCAGATGTTGCACTAAGGTCCTCAGTCAATTCTGCTGACCCAGACATCCGAGACAAAGACAAGGGGGGTCGACTGTTTATTGGCAAAGTAGAAGCCTGCTTGAATACTGTTGAGAATCATCCCAACCACGCTGTCTCAGATACTGCACCAAGCACTTCACAGGTTGCAGTAGCCAATTCAGAGTCATCTTCTGACATCAAGACAGTGGCTGTTTTGAAACCTGAAAACAGTTCAGTAACAAGAAGTGACAAAGAAACTTGTGAAATAATGGAATTTCAGTCATCCAAAGGCAATGCAGAAAAAAACCCAGACACTGCTGAATTTCTCTTGGAAGCAGGTTGCATGCTGCCTCCCAGTAAATTGGAAGTATGTTTTAAAGCTGAAACTGTTTCAAAGGGTAATCAAGACAGTCAACAGGCCAACACGTCGTACATTTCTGAAAAACTTTCCATTGGATGTCTTGCCTCTTCAAGTTTGGTTGGCTTGAAGAGTAATATCTCTTCTGATGATGACAGTAAGGAGTACCAGATAAGCAGCACAGCTTCTCACAGAAAAACAATGGAAGACAGTCAGTCTTCAGATAAAAATGTAAAAAGTCCACTGAAGACTACTTCTGCTAAACCAGTCAGATTTACCATTGCACCAGCATGGCAAAGATCTCTCTCAGGGGGTTCAAATTCAAAGGAAGATTCCTATACCAGAAGTTCCCCAGCATCTCCTGTAAGACCAGAGTTGTTTGAAGGAACAACAAAAGAACACACACATTTTGATCCAGTCTTCCAGGAATCAGCAAAAGCCAACTCAGATAGATTTGATCGAGATTGTAAGGACAGTGATTTGCATTTGAATTCTTCTATGGAGTGGGCTGACCATGAAGTACAAAATGTTGAAAACCCATTTGGGGTCAGACTAAGGAGAACATCTTCCTTACTAAAATACCATAATGAAAGCCATGTTGAGTCTCCAAAGCTGATCTCCTCAGCTCTTCCCACTGCTGCTTCTGCTTCAGTCAAGGAGGATCAGAAACTGATGGGCACTGGGAAGGCACCTCCAGGCCATCCTGTCAGCACAAAATCACTTGTTAAAAAAACAGATGTCCTAGAAGACAAAAATCTTCCCAAGATAAGAGCAGAAGAAGTGGCAAAGAAGCAAAATGGTTATAAACCTTCAGGTATTTATGCTGTATTCTTATCCAGACATTGTAGAAAACAGTGGTTGTATAAGAACCTTGGCTGAGTGTCAAACAAAAGATAAAAATCTTCCTGACGAGGACCAAATTCAGCCTTGAGTTCGTCAGCACTGTAATTTAGTTGGCTTGATGTTTTGGCCAGTCAAGAGAATTCTTGGCTTATCTTAATAAGGGGTGTGTTCCAGCAGGAACAACAACGGTGTAATAGCTTAAGGGCCGCTGAAACATTTCTGTTATGACCTACTTGTGCATATAGTTGGAGTTTTAACACAGCTTTTTAAAACTTGCTGCTGTTTTGTAGTTAATTTTCCAGACTACAGCAGCTCAAACCTTAACTAGGAGTTGCATTAGGTATGATTATTTTTTTTTCCTAAAGTAATTTCATTTAAAATATTTAAAAAGTGAAAAGGCAGCTTGTATTTTACTGCCTGCATGAAAAAATAATGGTTATCATACTCATTTAATCTGCAATGTAAGGATGTTGTTTTAAAGGCAAAATCCGGTTCATTCACAATGATCTCAGTGGGATTTCTGCCATTGACTTAAATGGAAGCAGAGTCGGGTCAGAAACTCCAGAATAAACAGAAAAACAGTTATTGCCAAGGACAAAATAATCAAGGAAGATAATTTTATCTCTGCAGTGTTCACAGGGTATTACAGATACTGAAGGATTTAAAACACAAAACACTAACTTTAGACTGACTTGACCTAAATCCCTTCTTTACTTCAAAAATGCTTCTTTTTTTTAGAAAAAGTCTCCTCTCCACATTTGGAAACTAATTCCTCTGAACCAACTTGGGTCTCCATGGCAAAACTAAAACAAAAGGGTTTCCAGGACCACCCTCTTGCCAAAGAACATAAAGCTGAAGACAAAGCTTTGACCAAAGTGGATCAAGAGGAGGTAGAGTACCAAGTAATGTTGCATGGGTGTGAATCCTGCAGCAAATTGCCTGGGCACTTTTGCAAACTGTTCAATATCATCTTCATGGGAGGCAAGTTGTGAGCACTATTCAAAGACAGATTTTCAGGACTGGCCTCTAAAATGTATTGAGACAGACAACTGATGCAAGCGAGCAACCATATATGTGACTGTATTGTTTCAGAGCTGAATCCTCCTGTATGTTCCTTTACTCAAACCTGAACCTTTTCAGGGCTTGCCTGTTGCCCAGAATGTATTTGTGTAGCCCAAGAGCTGCTTTGAGTTGCACTGGCTTCCTCACTGTTAGTGGCATACAGGCTGCGTTTGCTGCTCTGCTCTGGAGGCTGCATACTGAACGTTTGGCTTTTCCACTGGCTCTTGCACAAGTTTCTTGTGCAGCTTGGGCAAGTTATTCAATTCCCCATGTGTAAGAGAGAGGGAGGATAACTTGCCTACATGTGAAGTAACCTTGTATTAGCAGCAGCTGTCTTCCTTCTTGCCTTCTCTCTCCCTTCCACAGGATGTCCCCAACCATCCTTGTCTGGCTTTTGCTGCATTTCTACAGTCAGGTTTAGAGATGTTGCCAGGGCAAGCTTTGTGAGTGCCAGTGGCTAGCAGGTTTCTTAGTTGCATGCTTTTCTTCTCCCCTCCTTTTGTAGCAAGGGGTCTGTGCTACTGAGAACATACTGAAGAAGAATATGCCTTCCAGCTCGAGCTCTCAGGACAAGAAAACACAAATGAAGACCAGTATGCCTGCTGCAGCAGGTATTCTCTTTCTTTACATCTTTACATAGTGATTACAATTTACATCAGTAAGTGGTGTGGGTGGCCAGTAATGAGGGGAGAGTGCTACCTTTTTGATAATCAGCACACTTTATATAAGGCCTGTTCAGACTATAGTTTGTGTGTATGTCAATGTATTAGCTTGCTCACTCAGCAGAGAAAGCAAGTGAGGAACTTTTATCTCCACTGCCAGTTCCTGGAATGGCATATAAACAGCATGGTGATTTATTACTGACAAAGGTCAGTGCTGAAGAATAGCGGTTGAAGTTGGAGAGTGTCCAGAAATGAGCAGCAGAAAAAGTCAGGTGTCCTAGACCTCCAGTCAGCCAGGAAATACTGATGGTAGTGGAGTTGTTTAGTCCAGGGGGACAACTTAATTTGCTGCAGAGGACAAGACTCGTCTTTATACTGTGTATGATCTTAAAATGCACCAGGGGAGGTTTAGCTTAGACATGAGGAGATACTTTCTAACACTAAGAATGGTAAAGTGTGGAATAGCATAGGTTGCTTACTGAGAGTGCACTGTTTCCATTGCTGGGTGTGTTTAATAGATAAACATGTATCAAGAATAGCTTGAGTAGCGGCATTTCCACCCTCAGGTGAACACAGATGCTCAAAGGCCCCTCTCCTGCCCTATTAGCTGTGATTTTCTATAAGAAAGATGCAGGGGAAGAGTGTGACTCAGACATTGTGACTCACATACCTCTTCCAAGGCTACTGCTGGGCTGCAGCTTATCCCTCCCTGTTACTCAGCGTGGTGCCAAACCTTAGAGTCACGCTCCAGCTAGATAAAGATAAGCCAGTTCTTCAGCTGTAAAAGCATATTGTGCTAGCTGAAAGCTATTGATTTCAGATACTGCCTAAGAAGATAAGAAATGCCGCACTGTGTCAGAGCACTGGCTTTTCCATTCCAGGTTCCTGTTGCTGATGCTGTCAGTAAGAGATGTTGTCTAGAGAGAGTGCCTGCACCTGGCCACTTGCCCCTTACAATCCACCAGCATCCAGAATTGTTGTATTAAAGATATTAGGGGGGTACCTCTGTGCCTGCTCTCTGTAGTAGTTGTTTATAGAGCTGTTATCCATTTTTGAATCTGCAGGTGCTACAAAATAAGCTTTCTCCCTTACTACAGGTAGCTGACTAGCTGAGGATGTGCACCAACACAGAGGCTCTGATGTCATTTGACAGCCTAACTGTGTGTGTGGGATTAAAATACAGTAATTTTTAAAAAGGATTCTGTTACAGGCCAGCTTCGTCTTATGGTTTTAGGTGTGAAGTGAGAGATGACATGTAAACAGGCCAAGATTTTTGCCCAGATTAGAAGGTCTTCCTTTGAAAGGCTGGCACAAACAGACTGGATTTCTGCATGTTGAATCATCTAAACCTTGGAAGCCCACCAGCTTTCAGTCAAAATTCAGAACTCCACAAAGTACTCTGCTACTCGTTTGCTACACCTTACACCACTTGTGGTCCTTGCAGCAAAATTACAAGTTTTTCTGCATTACCTCTTCCCAAGAATTGGTCTAGTTTCCTGACATCCAATGACTGTTTCCTCCCTCCAAGGAGAGCATTTATAGGCATATTCTAGTCTTCCACTCCTTGAATATCACAAAGAGCTGACCAGTGCTGATGTTTAAGGAAAACACTACTCCTCTACTGCTCGTGTCCTATTGTTTAGGGAAATGTTCA
>NW_010340128.1:51147-90845 GCF_000700745.2 Antrostomus carolinensis
TCTCCTCTGATTTGGTTCCCATTATCACAGTCAGTGATTTGTCTAGTTGAAGGTGCTGGTGGTGGAAACGGTGTAGATCTAATATCCAGAGGAGTTCTTAATTTAGATCATGCTTTTTGGCTTATGTTAACTTTTAGCAGTTTTCTTGATGGAAACAAGAAATAGCCAGGACAGCTCAAGGTCAGCTAAGTTTGGAACAGAATTCTAAGAAATCAGATCCTTACTTTACAGAGTGTGACTGTTCTGTTACTGCTGTGTGGCAGCCCATGTCATAACCAAGGGACAATTACTTAGCTTGCTTCTTCTTTCTCCTGCTTCACCCTAAGCATGGTGAGGTTTGTCCCAAAGCCTATCTTCCCTCAAATAGGCATGAACCACTGGTTTTGGGTTTTGTTTTACCTTCTGCTGTTGAGAGCATGCAAAGGCCTTTAGACTCGCTTTTGCTTATTACAAGGAAGGAAATCTTCAAAAATGTTAAAATTAATTTCCAAAATCAAAATTTCAATAAATTCCTGCATCGCCTTAGATAATTCTGAAAAGTTTTCTGTGTACGTAGAGCTGCAGCCCGTTTTTAATGGATAGGATACTTCCTCCAGTATTCCTAAGTACAGCTTGCCTCCTGCAAGAACTACCAAGGAGCCAGGATTTTTAAAAGAGTTGAGACCTCCTGAGTGGAGATAGGGAACTTCTGTGGCTTTGCTTCAGAATGTGACTAATGGAGTAAATGGATGTTTTCCATTGATTTCAGTGCAAGCAAGATCAAGCTTCTTGTACTTAACATTGCTTAAGTCCCCATGTGGCCTCTGTTCTTGTGCTTGGAGCACAGCAGCCTCATCATGCCTGCCACATGCCATGCAGACTAATCAACTATGAGGAAAAGTTTGAATTTTCTCAGTTTGACTTACACACAGAAATGAAGTACTGCCTGGGTTGAAATGGATGGAGGGAGCATGATGTTGAAAGACCTGTGAACCATGTCTCAAGAAATGAGAGCTGCATCTTTTCAGAGCTGCATTCTGTGAAGCCCCATTCCAGGCTGTCTGTCTGAAAACATTAATCTTGAAAATTTTCAAACAAGATGGATGGAGGAGGCCTTTTCTAAATAGTAACTCAAAGCCATACAAGGAGTGTTGGCTGTATTCCTCCATCCTTTGTAAGGATGACAGGCTTGTGTTAGGCTACATGAAGAGGAACACCTAGCCCTACCAGAATCACACCTTCTTGGTTTACAAGTCCAAGAACATAAAGCACTGGTTTGATCTCTACCCAGTATTTAATAATATTGCTGGAGCAATATTTGTGCTGGAAGTGAAGACTGAGAAAAAGTCTTTAAGCCTTCTTAGTGTTGAAAAACATATACTGGTTACTTTTAACACCCCAGCAAGTCTGGGTTGATCCTTGCCCTGCACTTTGTTTCCATTTTCCTGCATAATCAGGAGTCTTATTCCTAGATTTGCTTGCACTCACAGAGCAGAATGAGCCTGTGGAACTTCTTGCTGTGCACTGTCACGGAAATTAAGAGTTTGAAAAGATTAAGAAATGAATTAACCAAGAATATGATTTATAAAAATACCTGGGGCTATAGTCTCCATGTGCTTGAAGAATTTTGAAGAACTTCTTCATTTATCAGGGCTTAGACACTTGCTGTTGGGACTGAGAAGAAGATTCTTTTATGGGCAGATTGTTCACTAGCAGCTTAGTACCAATTTTTCCATTGCAATTGTTGTCCTTGCTGTTGCTGTAGCTGGACCAGATAGTGCTAGCAATACCCAGTTTGACAATTCTTCTGACTTATTTTTGTGTCAGAAACATTCTGGGCTGTGAAAAAATTGCTTTAGAGAGAAGGAAAGATTACTGGCAGAAATGGAGTTTTTAACTCTCTAGTCTTCTGATGAGTATCTTCTTGTTGGCAGGTAAAGTTGGACCGATTGCTCAGGAAGCATCTGTGATTCCTGTTGTTGAAAAGGAAGCAAGACACTCCTCTAACCTGCCAAAAAGCTGAACCACCGTGGCTGTCTCTGGCCAAGAAGAAAGCCAAAGCATGGAGTGAAATGCCCCAGATTGTACAATAGCAAATGACATGAGCATCCTTCTTTGTATTGCCAATAGCTGTGTTAACTCCATTTAATCACTTCTTTACTGTGACCTTTTTTTTTGAGAAATAAGAGCCTTAAAACTTGTGATCAGACTGTTGTATGTAAATACACAATGAAGAAATGCCATTGCAGGCTGACTTTGAAGTATTAGGAAGCTGAGCATTTCCTACTACCAGATACTAGGAAAACTTGACCAATTTATTATATCCTTACACGTTTGGCAGTGATGTTCTAAGAAGACATGCTTCAGGCTTCTGAAACATTTCCCTTGCAAAATATGTTTTTAAAGTTTCCTCAGACATACAGTATTTTGTGCAATGGGGGTTTGGCTAAAAAATTAATGTATCCTATAAAGTAGACATGATGCCGGGCACTGACACATCATGACTCATGGGCATTGATGTCATCATGCTTTTTTCTCTAATGCTCTGGAATGGGCAGTCTGACTTTGCTTCTGATTGTTAATGGATCTGTTTTGTGATAGCTGTAGGATCTAAACAGCATTGTGAGTTGGAGTAATTCTGGCTATTGGGTGGTTTGAAGTCACAATGCTGTGGGTCTTGTGCTTTGCTCATTGATGCCTGCTGGAATGGCCCAGAGCCATGCACCTTGTGTTCTCTCCCATGCACTAGAAAACCACCACACTCTGGCATATACTCTGCTTTTGGTTACACCTTTGGAAGTCTGGGATAATTTGGGCTTTCTACCAAAAAAGATAAATCCTTTCTTTAATTATAGCAAATAGTGATTTATTTTTTTGTGATATTCCTCAGCCAATTGTCTCTCTTTAAGAGTGTGTTGGGAATGGGAACTATTTGCTACCTAGAAGGTGGCATCTTGTGTTCAACAATGCCACTCTGCTCTCCATGTTCATGTGGATGTGTGTTTAGTCATTATTTGGTATAAATACATGTATCCCTGTATTTAATGTTAGGGATAAAAGGGTCATCTGCTTTCCTCCTTCCTCATCAGTCTTTAGCCAGTAACTCCACATCAAAGAATGTGCAGCTGGGAAAGGATTATTCTTTCAGGGCCTGGCCTTGCAGTCACTTAAGTTGACAGAAGTTTTGCTATTGACTTTGAAGGAAGCAGACATTTGAAAAAGAAGCTTTGTAAAATTACGCTAGTGGCTTAAGTGGCACTGGTACTTACTGGTCCTTCTTAGTTTTTTCAGTGTTGCACATTCATGTAGTTTTTGTTTACAGTTAGTGCAAAATTGAAGACTGACTTGGCTGATGGACAGGTTTTAGCTGGAAAGTTGGTAGGTATTTTTAAGGAAAATGTTATCTATCGGTAGGATTAACTGCAAAACAAAAAATTTGTTTTCAGATCAGCTCAAGCAAGAATTTAATCTTCCAGTCTTGGCTTGAATCTAATATGTAGCTCTTGCAATTTGAAAACAGTATTAATTACGAGCTAGACTGTGAGATTTTTTTTTTTTATATATATAACTGAAAAGTTACTCACCCAAGTAGGCTCACGGAGCTATAGATGCTGTTTGTTTTGTACCAACACCAGAAAGAGTAAGAGTTTCACATTGGGTTATTGTGAAATAATACCCTATTTGGCCTATTTTCCTACTTGTTTTTCTCTATTTCAGGAAGCATATCTTCTCTTATAAAGAACTGAAACATTTGTATTTCTCTGGAACATTTGAGTGTACTCTGCTTTGGTTCCTGCAGTTTTGTACAGCTGCCATCCCATCACAGGCTTACCCACCCTGTGTAAAATATGTGCATTTCTATATTTGGCAAACTCTCTTCTCTTTTTTTAGTGTGGATTGTGATCCTTCATGCAAAGTACTGCAAATGATACTATACTGTCTCTTTCCGTTTGTTTGCTTTTAATCTTAATATTGTTTCTGTCTTTTATGTTTGGTATGTATATATGTTTTTGTAATCCTTGTCTTGAAGGAACCGCTTTTGTATTCCATTCCCATATTTGGTTTAAGATTAAATGCAGTTGCCACTGATGATATAATTCTGTGAAGAGTGATAGATGGCCCTCATTCATTAAGGAAAAAATAAAAAGAGGTCTTTGGTCAATATAGACTCCATATATGGGTATACTGCATAGATCTTGTTTTAAGATGATTTTGTGTGGCCTAGAACTGATCAGCACAGCTGGTCAGACTAATGAACTTTTCTAAATGTAGCTGTTTGAAAGTTTAAAACATTACCAGAGAGCTGATCGGTGCAAATAACTGATATAATAAGCTCCTTTTGGGTGATTATTTCCAGACACAGTGACTGTCTTTGAAAATAAGATGTCTGGAAGTACAGAGTTCATTGTGGGGTTTTATGGCTCAGGATCTTTTAGATCCTGAAATTCCCCGTGCAGAGCACAGGGACTGGGGCTTGGGGTGACACTGGTGCTGCTGTGTGACAGCAGAGGGTGCTCGGTGCTGCAGAAAGCAGATTTGTGTGCTCTGTGTGTGCACTGTCACAGTGAGGAGACTGGAGGCTTTTACTGATGGAGAGAATTATGCGGTATGCCATTAATGCAGAGAGGTCTGGAAGAGAGGTGTATTTCTGTTTATGATTTGATGGAGTGTCTGGAGCTATAAAGTACAGGGAAAAAACTTCACCTTGTTGTTACAAGAAGCCCGTAAGAATTGGTGCTGATGATGGGGTTGCACAGTGAGTTCAGTCCTGCAGTGGGGCCATGCAGGAAGGTACGTGAACGTGTCCAAAAGAGCATTGCAGTTTGGCATTTGAACTCTGCTGTGTCCAACAACGGCTACCTGGCTAGAGGCTGATCTTCATCCCAAGCAGATGTAGAATCTGATGATTTTAAAGAAGGGATTATAGCAGTTTGGCGTGCACCTAGCTGTAGATTACAGAGATTCCTTTTGCTATAACAGTGAGCTGTAAAGACCTGGGCTAAAAGAGAATCTGTTACATTATCATCCAGCTAGGAATATGCTTGTAATTAAGTGGGTTTGTGGACGAGGGAATGAATCAGTTTAAATGAAGGAAAAAGACTCCAAAATTTCCAAAGCTATGCACTTGTGTTCTAGCACAACTCTGACAACACTTTTTAGTGAGAATTTTGTGTACACATCTCCTTAAACAGATCCAAATAATAAATTCTAAAGTTCAGATATGACTGAGGAGCCAATACTCATTTCAGTTTCCATGCTTGGAAGGAAAGTCTTACAATAGTGAGAAAAAAACATTGAAAACACTAAACACTAACCCCTTTCATGTTAGGAGGTTTGGATAGGGAGGGCCCCCCTAACTAGTATTACATTATGTCTTTTTAAGTGCTGTAGTCTAAAATATTAAATGCAAGTTGTTTTGAAGTATTTTAGTAGAAGTTCTCAGGTTAGAAAAGCTGTAATTCCTGAGTTTGTGCCACCTGCTCTGTTAAGTGCTTTTGAGATCGATACAGGAAAGATATTCACCTGTCAAGATACTTTGTCCTTTAGAACTGCTACTGAAAGTGATACCTCGAAAGGCTACTGGTAAGGAAAGGTGTGATTGGCAGGCTAATAAATAAGGCAAACGTCTCTGTCTTTGCCTGTAATGTGTGTTAGTGTTAGCCTGTCTACGTTTTTGTTAGAGATTTATCGTGGTTATAGGATTGGACAAACTTGTCTCATCAACCATCACCAAAATGTTAGTGATGATGACATGGAACCTCTCATATGTGGGGACTCTGAGCATCTGTTTAGGATTCTGACCTTGCTGTAGTTGTTGCGTTCTCTCTCTTCTATGTTGTCAGGAAATATTGTACCCAAAGTGTCAATATTTGTTACAGGCTATTGTTACCAGCTGGGTTAGGTCTTGGAGCAAAGCTTGAACGAAACCTCTGTTTTTCATTGAAAGAAGTTTTTAATGTCCTTTATGGAAGTAGGCAGGTGAAATAAACTGTAAATTCTGAAGTTGGAACACAAAGCCATGCGTCTGCCCAGAACAAAAAGGTTGCTCAGGTATTTCCAGATGGATTGATGAAGGGGCATGACTGGATGAAGGTGAATGACTAGGGAAGAGTCACAGTTCAAGTTGAGAAACAAAGGCTTACAGTGGGAAGCTACAATACAAATTACTCTTCCATAGTGGTCTGTGTCTAAGCCCAAAGAGGGGTGTTGAAAGGAGCCTTTAAGTTGCGAAGCTCTTCAGGCATCTCTTCTCTCTGCACATGAGGAAGCTGCACTTGATATGTTCATGTAAAGGAATGGAAATATGGAAATACAAAATACATCACAGATGCCTACTGCCATCTGCAGCCCCCCCTTTTTTTTTTTTTTTTCCTTTCATTTGATACAGTCCATGCATTCCCACTGTATTTGGTCCAGGAGATGTAATGCTTTGTTACCAGACCTCTTTCCTTATTCTGAGCCACATTAAGCAGGTGAGCACCTGGCTGCACTGCAAATCAAAGCCTGGTCAAGTCCACAGCAGTGCAGCACTTTAAATGGAAGTACTGTATGATCTGTGTGTTAAAACGCAGCTTCTGAGAAGTGAGCTAAGCCAAAGTTTAGCAGCTTCCTCTGACTTGAGGGGCTGATTATTGACTATGGAAAATGTGAGATGCTATTATTATTCTTATTGTGCTAGGAGAGATTAAAAATTAAGCTATTTTAGTAGTATTTATTTTTAGAGGCAGTTAAAAGAAGAAAAATCTAGAGGCAGATTATCTAAGCAGGATTATTAACTGTCAATTTTTAAACTGATCTATAAACCAAGTTAGTCACTAAAGAAAAAACAGGTATGAAAGTGACTGAGGTGTGGAGTATTTAGTTGATATAATTTTGTATGATGTAGAAATGAAAAGGCAGCAAGGAGGGATTATTTGACATAAATCATCTAAATGGAAAAGGTTGTTTGGTACCTGAACTGTTGTTCCAGCCTTTCTTCTGTCTGCCTCAGAATAGTTCTGTTAAAAAAAAACCCAAATCATATCTTCTCTCTCTAAGCAGTCTTACTTTCCATTTGTGGGATCAGAACCACTTTTTACTTAATGTGTTATGTCGTCAGCCATATTTTACAAGAAATCTGATGAAAAGTTGATGCGTCCAAGATCACATACCTATCGATACTTGTTCAAACTTCACCCTCACCTACTTTGTTAAGCTAATACTTCATTATATTTTCTCTATTATACCATTCTGGCTCCAAATTAGTTTTGATTTACAGGTATTTTTCCAACGCAGAAGGGCGAGATTGACTGCTTTAAAATTAGAAGCTTTCCACATTTCTCAGGAATATGTTTTTGTGGCATTGAGGTAACTTTTTCCAAATTACACAACAAGTTCACTGGAGCAACTGCACTAATGTATGGGAAAGGGTCAAAGTCCTGGGGCTGTGTTGTGTTTCCATAGAGTTTAAATTACATGCAGCAACCTTCCCTAATGATGTCATTGGCACCATTTAGATCTAACAAAGCAGGAGGAGATGTTGCTGGCTGGCTCTGAGTGTGTCCTTCCTGCTGTGCTAAATAGCTACGTGTTGGTGATGTGGGCAAATGGAGTGAAGTGACTCGTTGAGAAGCAATGGAGGGGTGATGTGCCCCCCAAAGGTGCAGCATTTTATTAGTTGTGCATTTGGGATGAAATAACTTCACTAGACTTTGTAAACGGTGGCAGTATGTTTTATTCATACAGGGGTAAATGAAGTGACTTTTCTGTCACAGCTAGATGTACAAATCAGGATATATCTTCATTAAACTAGAGCTGTCTTTTAAAGACAAGAGGCATTTACTCAGTTTGGATCCTACCTCACACATATTTCAAAGAAGAGGAATATGTATCTGTTTTAGTAGAGCATTTCATTAGTAAAGGGAATTCTACCCAAAGATGAGTGACCTGATCTGTACTTTCATGAAAGGAAATCAGAACAAAGCCTCATTTTATGGGTTGTTTTTTTCCGTTTTGACTAGACAATTTATTGCATAAGCATTCTTAGTGTTATGATCCCTTATAAAAATAACTGTCTCCTTACTTTACATTGTTTATAAAGTAGGAGCTTTGGCTGTGAGAAGTACTACATATTGTGGTAGAATAAGAACTGGGAATGTGTACATTGCATGTAAAATGCCAGAAGAATCAACATCACTTTTTTACTTGCTATTTATTTAATAGTTTCAGAGTATGGGCTAGGACTTGAACTGACCATGTGTGGCCTGTTGAAGGCTAAACTAGAGGTGTAGTCCCATTCTCGGCTGGCCACACTGGAAATTGTATTTGGCCCCTTTTAAGAGATGTTTAAGCAAAATAGAACAAAATCTTTCAGGGAAATGCTTTTTTTTTTTTTTTATAGTCAAACATGTAATGCAAATTCAAGCAATATACAATAGCATGGGCTGTTGTGACAAAGCATAGTGTTGCAATCTCAAGTCCAACCACCCTTGGATGGGGAGAAAGTTGGGTGTTACCACTCACTCCTGGGGATCTGTGGCTCTGGGGCTGTGATCAGTTTGACACCTCTCGGAGATGTGTTTGGCTTAGACTTGCTGGGTGTGAAGGTCCTCACTTATTCCTAGGTAATGCACCCCCAAATGGTGTTATCTGAAGGATCTGATAATGTCAGTCAGAAGTTCCAGGGAAATGCATCTTCCCTAAAGCCAAGTTTGTTAAGTCACTTCTGAGAGTCTTTTAAATCCAACTGAAGAGCTGGTGCTCCACGCAGCGCACTTGCGTCCATGCCCGCAGGCACCCTGCACCCAGGACATTTTGCTTTACTTTCAGGCAGAAGCTCCCTACTGCGATACATCAAGAGAAATGTTTGAGCAGCTTCAGTTTAGGGACTCTCGTGAGTGAGCTGCTGCCAGTCACTGTCCAGACGTGGTCTGGTGTCTTTCACAGTATGTTTAATTAATTTAGTTCAGTGGCTTTCCTACAGCACAAGTGGCCTTGTGGCTGCATGCTGCTGATTTGGCCCAATACGTTTGGTACACATGCAGCAACAGTCTCATTTGCAGCTTCTCCAAAGTCACTGGAATTGACTGGAATCGGGTGGGAATATAATTTGTTAATGCTAATTTATGTCTTATTCCATCCTTTTTCTTCTGGATTTATCCTTTGAAGCCGTTGGCTGAAAAGTGAGATGATACCGATCCACTGCCATGACTAATTGATTTTTAGAGCATGCCACTCATTTAGAAAGACGGTTTGTATCCCTGGAAAGCTAATGGCATAGCAGGGGGAGCTGAGATGGAGCAGTGGGATGCCTGGACCCCCCTCTGGGGACTTCAGGTTGCCAGAGCCTGTTCCCCTCCCTGCTTCACCTTCTCTGCCCTGTCCAGCAGTGCTGAAACCTGGCTTGGGTGCAATGGGGTGAACCAGGGGGTTGGCACGTCCAGCCCCAGCCCTGTGCTGGGAGCTGCTGTGGATACCAGAGTCTGATGGTCTGAACCAGCCTGGAGCTCTGCTGCTGTGGGAGGGTGGCAGTGCCCAAGCTGAAGGGGTGCCGCTGGCGCTCTCCCCGGCAGGGATCAGTGGCTTGGCTTCCTGCAGGCACTCTGCAGGCAGCTGCTGTCTGGCAGGCACAGAACCTTGACATTTATTTACCCTCCCTTAGTGTTTCCCTTGCTGTGCTGATGTAACTGAGGCCATTGCATAATAACCTGGTCTTCAAAATGAGTTTCTCGTAGCTTTCACCATGTGAAAGAAGTTGAGCCAACAATGCTGGCGGTGTCCAGAGCCAGAGCTGCTGAAACATCTGATTTCTTTGCCTTGGACAGGCAGTTTGTCAGTCTTGTCACTCTGTTTAATAATGGTAATTTCAGAAGCATGCACACACACTTTTGTATTGACTGAGCAGATAAAACCAGCAATTTTTCAGACAGAACTGATACTTTTGCTAGACTTGTGCATTTGTTAACAGTATGGGTCTGTAACCACAGTACTGCAACAAAGAGGGTTGTTTGGGGTTTTTTTTGTTTTCATTTTTGTTTTTTTTTCCAAGGAGTGACTTAAACAACAACAGACTTTACTCAATTTTCCAAAGAAATGTGAAATAACAAGAAGGATTTCAGTGCTAAGTGGCACTTTGGGCTTTCACATCTCAGGAACAGCTCTGTCAGTCAGGGACAAATCTGCTAAAGCCAATTGAATTAGTTTGGTCTAAATAAGGTTATAATTGGGCCTTTTTGTTTCTGTATTGCTCAAAAATAAATATCAGTAAAAAACTTGGGGTCAGGTATCCTCCTAACTATGCCAAAACTGTGCTGAAGTTGGGAGAAATGGCCCCAAATTCACACTGATAATCTACAGTGAAAAAAATGACTCAGTAAACATCTGTTTCCTAGGTAGCCCTTTCAGAACTTGACTTGTCATTAATAGCTGTTTCTTACTAAAAATACTGTTTTCTTGGTTTCTTTGAGTTCCTCGATGTCACTACAGACATTTTTCCCAGTGAACTTTGACAAGGTGGGAGATTTCACAGCCGACCACAGCTAACTGGGCTTATGTTCAAAGCTGCGGGGGTGTGAGTTGGCACCAGACTGGGCGCTACCACGTGTCACTTATTGCACAGCGTTCCTGATGTAACACACTGCCTGTGGCGTAATGGCTTTGAGCTTAGAACTGGCTGACGTCCGCCTGACCGAGAGAAAGCAGAGCAAATTTGCAGTGTAGCATTTCCACAGTCATTCACAGTGTTCTGCAGTTATGTTTACATTGTTGGTGGACTCAAGATAAAAAGCCACATTTTGAGATAAAGTTCTTCAAAGTTCAGCGAGTATATGAATTAAGGTTTTGGTTCTGTGTGTTGTGGAACTGTAATTCAGATGCACTGCTCTTGTCCAGATCTGGATCTGAACTCCCTCAAAGCTTGAGGATATTGGGGGGCTGTTTTTGTTTTTAAAACCCATGCAATTTTCTAGCTTTTATAAACTCTGTTCATTTTTTACTCAGTCTGTTACTATACAGCCTAATAGCACAATAGCTGCTACTATCAACACATAATCATAAGTATTTCTACTAATAGCCCAAGCCTGACATTCTGACTTTAATTAATCAGATTGTGCTTAAGAATACATTGTAGAAGTGCTTCCGATAAGTTTTTTAACTGGTGAAACTGCTAATCAGTTTTGCAAAACTGACATTCAATGGGCTAGGGATTTACCTTGCTTGTAGGCAGTATTAATCCCTGGCTAAAAAGATGACTACCTTTATATTTCTGGAATCATCAAACTAATATTTTTTTTTTCCTGTAGTGCAGTGGAGTATACCATTATTGATTTGGAAGAAACTGATTTATGGAAAATGGTTCATCTACCACATGAAAAATAGTTTTGAGGTAGGTCTTAATTTATTTTGGCTTTCTGAAGTCTTTGAATTGATCAATTAACAGCTGTATGCTGAAAACACAGACATGATAGCTAAACTGATAGACCTGTGACCATTTATTGTAGTAGAAGTAGTGAAGTGCCGATGTGTCTAAAGCTGACAGGCTGCTTTTGTCTAGCTAGGAAGGGCTGAAAATAGGAGCTGGTTTCTATTCTGGTTTCCGTGAGGAGTGTGTATATTTTGGCTCCAAAGAAGCAAGTGAGTAGACATAAAGCTTTTACCTTGTTTTTAGGAGGCGTCTCACTTCACTCTTACCTGATACGTTGTTAACTTGCCCAAGGATCTTTCCTGGGACATAAAAGGGCTGCAAATTTGCCTCCTAACACTGACTTTCAGCAGAAGCTTGTCCAGCATCTTTCCTGCTCTTGTGAGACATGCAGGTCCCTGCAGGACTTCTGGATGTTTAACTTTGACCAATGTGAAATGATGGTTTCACATCCAGTGCCTTTGCTGAACTATCACTGATGCAACCTGTCTCCACAGAACAAGCCCAGCCTAAACTTTTCTTAAAGAATTGAGGAAAAAAGTTGGTCTCTGGCAATGAAATGCTGTTTTTATTTTAGGCATCTCAATGTATGAGTGAGGGAAGTAGCACTGATTAGCACGTTTGCTAGAGAAATGAACCAATGGGAAGGTGAAAATATTAATAAAAGATAGAGTTGATTTATACTCAAACTGGCCTTTAAATTTGCAGTATGTGCTGTAAGAACATGCTTATATAACCTCTATTTCTATTCATAAAGGTTTATGTGGGTCTATATTGAATTATGCATTTAAAATTAATCCACTGAGGCAGCCCACTGAGATGCCACTTCTCATTTAGTAACTGCATTAAGGACTTTGTGCTTCATTTAGAAACTGTGAGAAGCTTGCTTTGTGCTGTGGTGAGGAACTGGTCTGCCAGATTCAAACTGGCTATTATAGGGGTTTAAAACAACCATCTCTCTGTCTCTCCCTTTCTGAGTTACCGGTAAAACTTTATTCTTGACTTGTGAGACCCGACTCATGCAGCTTGGCTGAACCTGACAAACCCAACCGACATGTGTCAGATTCTTAGAGGAGATTAATGAAGATTTTCTTCACAGGTTGGGAACAGCTGATTCTGCCTTTGTAAGGCTGTGGGGACACAGAATGAACAGATGCACACATTAGGTTTTTATACCAGCAGCTTTAATTCAAGTTTATTAAGTGTTTTGTTTGTGTAGTTTTCCAGTTCCTCAGACATTGCAAAAGGGTCAAGAGCTCTTCTAGATGTTTACATGGATTTTGTTCTAAGAAATCTTGGGCTCTTAGCTCTTCTTATCTGCATTCTCCAAAGTGCAATTCTGCTTCTAAAATGGCTGCAAAATGGTATTGTGAGGCTCTGTGTTGTGTCTAAATTAAACTTCTTTAGCTTAAAAGTAAAAGCATACCACGCTGCATATTCACGCTGTGATGTAAAATACAAATTGAGATAGCTATGTGGCCTATCTCATTCATCACCAAAAATGGCTTGTTTTGGGAATGGCTGCCTGTATTGACTCTAGGCAAACCTGTTGTTTTCCTGTTCTATTTTTGGTTGTTACTGTTTTTAGTATTAAGATGCTTAAGATACTTTGTGACTTCAGTTAAAAAAAAAATTGCTTAGTACCTAGCAAGGCTTTCAGATTGTGTTCCTCATTCTGTGAACTGTGCCAAAGTATTCAAGTGTCTCCTGAATATTTAAGAAGTTAATTTTGTGAATGTTGAAACTGAAGAAGTTTGTTCTCATCCAGAGTTCTGTATGTTCCACGGCGTCTGTCCTCCCCTCCTTTGTGCTGTCACACATCGCAGCTAGTCCAGAGCTACCTTGGAAGCTCATCACCTCCTCTATGTATGTGTGTGCGTGCATGCTGGCTCACTGGCTATTGGTTTCAAATTTGAAAGGAGGTGGTAGAAATCTCAAAAGAAATGGTTAAAAATCAACCACCTGGTTCAAAACTTATCAGAGATGCTGGACAGGCAGTGTCATATTGTAAGTGAAGCTTCTGTAGAATACCAGACTAAATGTATGAATAGTTGTAAGAAGAGCATTCTCTCATTTTTGCATTCTGTCTCCGTTTACAGTCAGCAAACAGAACAACTTGTTTGGTTTGCTGCTTTATTTTTGCGTGAGAGAATTAATATGTGTGATTTACTAGAGGGAAGCTAAGTTGAAGAAAATCATTTTTATGTAAGTACAGAAAGTGCTTAGTCCCCTGATCATATTTATCTGCTAAGGGATTAAATTCCATAGTCTAGATTCAGCTGCTATAAAAAATTTGTCTCTCGCATGTATGACTGTGCTGTATTAGGTGACAGTTTTGCTGCTGCAGGGTGTCATGCAGCCAGTCCCAGAGAGGACTTGGAATATCAGGGTAGACACTTTAAATGAGATTCAGTAGGTAAGGTAAATAATATTTATATATAATGACCTTATTTTAAAATAGTCTTGCCTTTACCAGATCTGTGGCAAAATTAAGGCTTAAATCCTCAAAGTTATTTAGGTGTGTCATTAATGCAATGGAGAACTGGATGTCTGCATATTTGGGGATCTGAAGTTATCTTAGAAAAACAATTAATGTCTTGAGGAAAATTATTATCAGTTATTAAAATAACTGATCAGAAACATCTTTCTTTAAGTCTCACCATTTGAAGGGTCCATTGTAGGTTTATTTGTGTTTAGATTAAGGGTAAATAAGACCATAAAAATTAAATGTTCATTTTAATATGTGAAAAGCAACTGGTTGCATAACTGTCGAGTTATGAAACCTATATTTTTGTCCTCTGCATCCTGAACATCTGTGGCCTATATTTAATTGCAGTTTTCATCTTCAATTTGAAGAAACAATGTTTAGCCTGAAGACAAAAGTGATCTGTGCAGTGAAATCAGCTAAATAGCGTGGCTGAGTCTGACTTGCTAACAGAAAAGGCATTTTTATACATGTTCTAATTTAGAAATTGCATTCATTTGATAGTTTAAATACAGTTAAGAATACTCTGGTGTTCTGAGCAATGTGAAGAATGGAAGTGTTATGACGCAGAGGGATTGTAACTCAAGAGGAACAGGTGCATAAGGATAGAAATGTGGGGCCATATTGCAGTATAAATTTTTAAGCAGAAATCCATACTGCTTCCAGTAGGGAGTCATTCTGATGAAATATTGATGAAATGATATGATATGGCCCATGGGTAGGAAATAACGAAATGTGGAAAGTAAAGCAAGCCAGTACAAGTAAGGAGAAGAACATGAAATGCAGAACCAAGAGGAATGAGCAACCTCAGAAGTAATACTGCTGAAAAATCTGGAGAATGATGTAGAAAGAAGGTTACACACAGACTGGCAAGGTGATATATCTCATCACCTTTCACATAGCAGAGCATACTGCCAGATGGCTTCAGCCCAGATTTGCAGCTGCAATCTGTATTTTGCAGTTGGTCCATATAATGGACCGGATGAGATTTCTGTTTCAGTCAACCTCCATTTTTTGACTTGTAATTCAAATCCAAATGCTAATCTGCATTTGTGACTCAGAAATCTCTAAGTGGCATCCTTGTCATAGAGGAAAAGATGGAGCCTTCATGTAGAAATACAAAGGTGAGGTTTGAAGGAGATTCATTACAGGCTTTTAAAATGCTAATAGTAAAAAACTTCTGAAATGTTTGCATTCAGTTTGCTTCCACTTCATTGTAGCAGTTAAATTCAAGGTCTCAATAGGCTTCTTAGCCCACGTCTGAATTAGAAATCGAGATGTCTGCAAGTGTACACTGATGAAAACAAGGCAATTTATGCAGTTTGTTTTTTAAAAAAAAATCTGTTGTTTGAAGTAAACCTTAGATGGGGTTCCCAGGTACAATCTTGATGAAATATGTTGTGGCAAAATGAAAGTTTCCTCCAAATACAATATGATTTATTTCCACAGAGGTAAGGAATTCTAAACCTCCAGTTTCTGCCTGCACATCTCATGAAACAGAGGAGTGGTCTGTCTGTTTTAGGATAGGCTGTTCAAGAATGAAGGCTTGTTCATAGCTATGGCATTAGTCTCACCAACTAGGTATCCCAGTTAACTGAATTGAAGGTGGAACTATTTCCATCTATGGTTAAAACATAGTTCTTACTAGTTTTCTGCCAGAGACATATTAAGTGTTTTATTTTGAGAGTTTTCTAACACACCACCATTCGCTTTCCAACACTGGATGTATAGATTAAAAAGAACACAAAGAAGAAACCCTCAAAACATATGTCAATAACACATACATGTTTATGCAGCCAGGAGTTCCCTTATTTAAAGAGAATGCTCCAAGAATTAAATTTCATCATTTTCTGAAATAGCGAGGACATTTAAAGAGCATCTGTGGATTAGTCTGAGTAAGTTTGTTCTGTAAATTGCTTGAAAAGAAAACAGGCTCTTCCTAGGTATTGCAACAAATTATTCCCAGCACTTTCAGCTTAATACACTAAATGAAAATGCAGAGGAAGCAACACAATATTGGGTGAACCTGTTTCAGAACATTGGCTCAGGCCACAAAGCAAGTAATTAACAAACTAAATGAAGCATTTAAGCCCACGCCTTATCATTTATGTAACTAACCTTTGAGTTTTGGACGCACTGATATGCTGCAGTGAAGCCTACACAGTGTTTCTTTTATGTGTGTGTATTGAGCAAATGGGAAATACATACCCTGCCATTTGTTTTTCACATTTTCAGCACTTATCAGAGTTCTCTGGCTGAGTGATCTTATATTGCAAAAATGTACGCTTCTTGGTCCTTTTTTCTGTAGTGCAGCATAAATCTAGGTAAGTCTCAGCCTTGTTATGTGTTTGTGGGGATATACTCTACTTTTAAGGGTGATTTTTGGGCTTGTTTAAAGCATCATTAGTAGCACTAGAAAAGAATTAATTGAATGTCGCTTTTCACCGAAGTGAGCAACAAAAAGAATGGTTTCTGCAAACTCCTTGTTTATGGAGGCAGCTTTCACAAACAGCTTTGAAAACAAACCAGGAATGCTGTGAAGCGATGAGGTCTGAAGAGACGTAGTTTCCATCCTTGTAACACATCTGTTTTTCCCATCCTGAGAAATGTTGGGCATGCTAGGAATACTGAGGCTGCTGGTGACATTAGCTTCCTATAGAGCAACTGAGATTTAAGTGGAGCGTAGCATCACCTGTGCACTCGGGAAATGAGTCATTTTGCTTATTAATTCTCTCACTTTCGTCTCTCCCTCCTGTTCTTTTTCCCATCACTTTATACCCAGACTTATTTGGAACTCTTGTAAGACAAACACCATTTCTCCTTGGCGGGAAGAAAATAAAATAGCATACTTAACATGGTTATATAACACTGCTAGGCATGCCTAAAATGAGGTCATTTTGATTAATATATTTATCTGGTGTGCAGCTGTAACAGGAGATGTAATTGTGATTAAAAGAGCACCATTTTATTTAGTCTCTTTGCAGTAGTGTTCAGGTTTTGTCACTAACATTGCCAAACTTGATGGGAGTTATTTGTGAGCTAAGGTGATAATTTGTGCCCTTGGGCTGTGGTCCCTCCAAACCTTGGAAAATCTTTATAATGTGGAAACACAACTTCCTTTCTCTCCTCTTTCCTCTGCCAGAAGTTAGGTAAGAATTCTGCAATAATTACATTTATCAGAAGTAATCCAGTACCATATACATAGAAGCAGGAAAGAAAACAGAGGCAAACTGTGGAATTCCTTAAAGTTGCGGTGTTGCTGGATGACGGAGGCAGTAAAAGGACAAGAGCTAAGTGATAAAGCCAGTTAGATAGGGCCAGGAGAAAAAGCTGAGCGGCACGCTGCAAATGGCTCTAGTGTCATCTATTAGAATGAGAGAACCGGTAGGATCTGCTTTTGGAATACAAGCAGATGTATTTTTCTTTTGGGATGTTGAATTGCCATTCTTCAAAGTTCTGACGCATCCGGTTCTATTTTGGTTTGATGACTCCTAACTAGACACGTTAGGCGGCTGCTGCTTAGAAGCCAGCATTTAAAAACACTGTGTTTTTCTGTTCTACTCTTTCTGGCAAAAAGCTTGTTATTCAAGTGCTTGCTCTAACCTTTAGTTACCCTGGTTGCGTAACTGGAAAGCAGCATCCCACCATGCACTTCTGTGACCCAGTTGTGCCTTTCCAGTAGTGACTTTATGAGTTATGAAAGGTGTGTCTGCCAAATTCCTACAGAAACATTTACTCTACTGACCCCAATTTCCTAAATATTGTAGCGTCATCATTCACTAAGGAGTGAAAAACAATGTAAAAGCGTGTGAAAACCCCCTAATTCCACTATGTTGAAAATCCTTGGGTGTGCTCTTTAGCCTTGATAGTGCTTGGGCTTCTCATTGATAAAAAATACTCGTGGAAACCACTTTTAAATCATTAATGCTTCAGTAATCTATCAAAATAATTTTAGATGGTACATTCAGTACTAATAGTCACAGTACAAATCATTGACTCATCCAAGGAAGAGTCTGAATAACAATTGCTTTGTTGAAATAACTTACAGTCTAAATTGTGATGCTAAGCATTCACATTTCCTAGACTGTCTGCAGACTTGCTAAAATTCTTCCGCGTTATCATCTATTACCATGTGTTCTACATGATAAAACCTCCATGTGGATGAGACTGAATTTCTAATATGTCACAGAGAGAAAACTATTTATTACTAGCATTACTCTTACAAAATCTCTCTGTAGCTCACAGAGAACAGAAAAGGCATGTGCTTGGTTTTCTTTTCCATCACATAACACAGCATAAGTCAGTTATATAAATAAAGTCACTTACATAAATAGCTTAATTCTCCTTTCATTTATGGCATTATAAATCAAGAGCAGATCTACTGAAACAGAAGATGTTACACTGGCACAAAACCAGTAGTGAGAGCATACGCAGGCTTTCATTATATAGGTTCTTTCAGCCAGTAATTTTTCTGCTTTAACAACTTGAAACCCATCCTATCATACGATGTAAACTGTTCAGTATGTGGCAGCTGCAGGCTAGTCTTCAGAGAAAATCTTTCTCTTTATGCCGGTGCTCTTTTTTTCAGGTAGCCTCTGTATATTAATTTTTAATATCAATATACAATTTATCTAGTTAGTTAAAAACATAATGTTTCTGGTAAAGAATGCGTGATAATGTTACTGTTTATTAGTAAGCATGACTTAATCTGTTCTTCTACTGTGTAGTTTTTGGATAACTTGGTATTAGTGACTGCTGAGAAAAAATCTGTTTGATGATTAGAAATACATTTAAAAAACCACAAAACCCAACCCTGCAATAGTTCAGTAATGCAGTTTCTATTCTTCCTTGATCTGTGCATGTGGCTGAGAGGATGACAGATAGCATACCTTGCATTCTTATTGATTGTGAGTAGTATAGACTAAAGCCAGTCAATCCATGACTGCTCTAGCAGAGGCTAAATAACTGTTAAATTAACAAGGCAGACACACCTTTTGAAGATAAAAATGTTGCCATACCAGTCAGTCATACAGAGAACGGGAGCACATTAAGTGGCGTTCCAATATTTTGTGGCATCTCATTCACAGAATTAAAAAGCATATTACAGCTGAATGCCAGAATTTCCAAAGCTGTGGCAGGTAACAGCCAGGAGCAATCGTGTGGCGTGCCCTTCCCTTTGCTCAGTATGGCACAGTCCTGGTACGAGTCCCAGTCAGGTCCCTGCAGCTTCTTGTGTCAGGCACTACACTGGGAAGCAAAGGCTGACTGGAGTAAATAAATTCACTTGAACTGCTTTACATGATAGAGATCATTAGCAGTTTTGTTTGATCATTTTAATATGAAGCATTATGTAAGTGTAGATGACTTTAGAATATTTAAAATATCATTTGAATAAATCTGTGCAGGTACACTGTTATAAAATGAGAACACAGTGAACAAGTAGTTGGGAAATGATTTGCTATCCTCTATTTGGTTTAAAATTTCTCTGCTTTATACTGCATCTAAACTCCACTTTTCTATAAGCATTCTTAAAGCTTTCAAAACAAAAATAATTACTTAAGAGGAACAGTTTAAATCAACATGTTCCCAAGCAAAGCTTCAGTTTTGACTATTTACTATTTCCTGATGGGAAAGCAATTCAACCAAAACTCTTCCTCTACTTGGATGCAAATGTATTTTGTTCTAGAAAACAGTAGTCTTGACATAATTAGTTGTTGGCTTGTGCCCTGGATTCTAAAATAAATACAGGGCCTGAACAAGCTTACATAAGAGACCAGCAATACCAGAGGTGGTTGGGACTTCGGCAGCAAATCAGAAGCATGCCACATCTTGTTCAAAGGACAAGGCAAAAGGAGCAGTCCATACATATGTAAGTCTTAAAAATTTTTGGCAACTCTTATACATTTTAGTAGACTGAGATACAGTCACTCCCATCAATGTTAGGTTTATGAATAAAACTGTTCTCTAGCTTTTTCTGTAAAGTTAAGGACTTTCAGAATCCCGTAGAAGTTAAGGGTACTTCACTGAAAATAGTCCTTACATTGCCTCAGAGAGGCAGCTTAAATGCAGCTAAGTTTCATTCTTGCCTGAGACTACATGAAAAGGTATCCTGGTTATAGTTTTAAATCACAGAAACCTGTAAAGCAAACAATAATGCATGAGAGGTACCGAAGTCGAGAGAAGTGTATGGCAGTGCTGTAAACCAGGTCCTTTTCCCATTATGCTTACTTTATTATAGCAAAGGGGGGAAAAGGGGGGGGGAAGTAGTACTTTATGTCCTTTACAAATTATGCTTCAGCTTCATTTCTGTGATTTAGTCCCTTCACATCAAGTGTTGTTGTGTGACTACAAGATCTAGTTTTTCTTTGTTCCTTTATCTAAAACACCTAAAAAAGCAGCTCGTGTAATGCTTGTTCACCTCTGTAGTTCTTTGTTATCCAAGCCAAAGAGTAAAGAACACAAAAATTTTAATTAGCAAACAACTCTCCACACAGACTTTGTTGGTACAACATAGTTATAAGTACATCTACAAACACATACAGGTTCGTTGGACTATGACTTTTTTAAAATATATTTTATATGACAATGTGAACAAATTTGGAAAAAACAAATTACTTCAACCTTATGTAGAGGTAGCTGAACAGTACACTGTTCAGTGATCTGAGAGTATAATTTAAGTTTAATTTCAAGTTCATTACAGTGCACAAAAGGATGTTTTACAAACAAATGGAATATACAAGTCCACAAAACTTCTTATTTTAAATGGCTTGATAGATATATTTCTGGCACTCTTGTAACCACATAGCTTGATGGAATTAAACTGAACAAGTATATGGTACCAAATTAAGACATCTTACACAGATAGTCTTTTGCTCCTCATTTTTGTACTTCTCCCATTCCTCACCAGGGAATTACAGAAGCTATTACATTGTTTTTGCTACACTTCTGCTCTGTAAACCTTTGTTCTGCAAGTTGAATGTAAAGATTTTAAAGGTGCATATGTTTATATTTATAAAATATATGGCTATGACTATTACAAAGCTCAAGAATGGCAATAACAGAATACAGGCACTTCTATGTGAGGGTTACTTTAGACCTTATGAAACTCCAACATTAGTAAGCACTTCACATGATACCTGGATGAGTAAATCAATGTAATAGTTCAGTTTTTCATTATCTACCATTTTAATAATCTCTAAGCAGATTAGTTTCTTGTACCCAGACAACATTTATATAGCAAAGTGTTTCAAAATAGTGACTTTGCTGAAACTAACGTTTTTCTGTAGCTGTAAGACTTTCAGTGATTTACTGGGCTTTGGAATAAACCCCAGATTCTAAACTATGTGCTGTACCAGTGACAGGTTTGGTTGTGAAGCTGACATTAACTGTGAACTAAGCAGGGGTTGAGTTCATCTGATGTAGGGCTCAGGGGAACAGGGAACACTACCTTAAGTACATATAGTTCCAGGGGGTTTTTATGAACAAAAAACCCCTGTAGTTAATTTACACTTTTTAAAAATAAGAGTTTGTGAACATGTTCTCCATTCCTAAACACTATGTAAATACAACTCCTGTCTGTCATTAATTTAAACAACAGGAAAATTTCAGCACCAAGTAGAAATCATTAAAAGACCATCTAAAACAAAACTTAATTTTAGAAAACTCTTTCTCTACAGCACAGATTCAGCCAGACCTGCTACATCCAAATCCATGTGATTTTTTTTTTTTAGATTAAAATAATCTTTGGATTAAGAAATCCATGGTTCGGGTGTTTTGGTAGTAAGTAGTCACACAGGACAGGAGGATAGGTCAAGCAGTAGGTCAGCCATTCAGTATGACAGCTGGTATCTCTTATTGCTACAAGGTAATGGAAGGTATCAGCACTTAAAATAAGAATAGTAAAAACAAACCAAAAAAACCCCAAACACCAAAACTAAAAGGAACTTTTATAATTAACACTAGAATGTCACTTAAGACATAGCATGATAATGGCCTATCACCTCATTTTATCATTTTATTATTAAAGCTGCTGAACTACTTTCTTTAACTATGTAAGTTCACTGTCAGGTTTCATGATTTTTCCTGATTTTAATCCAGTCCTATCTCAGGTTTACTTTCAAGCAAGTCATGCTAGCCAAGATAGCAGCTATTTTTATGGAAACATATCTCCCTAAGTTATTGCTAGACAAAGGAGCACATAAGACAAAGCAAAGTTAATTTGAGTGTCATATGTCTGTCTATATATAGGAATGAAAAATTAGTATTACTTCCTGCAGAAAACTTCTCCAACTGTTTTTAATTGGAAACCATATAATGTATGTATTGGAAGATTTGGAAAGGTGATACAGCCAGTCTTTGCTATTTATTTTAATGTATTTTGCTAGATATGTCATTTACAGAAAAGTAAATTAATAGAACTATCTTATACATGCAAGTCTAAAACTTTCAAAAAGTCTCTGGGAGATGTTTAGGTGATGATGCCCAGGAGACTGCCACTCAGTTACAGTTCAGTCTACTCTTGGTACTCCACCTCCAGCACAGATGACTTGCTTTTTGCATTTCCCCCTCTTTTTTTTATTTTTTAGAAGGTGGACTGGTCATATTACCTTGTAAATAAAAGAAAAAAAAAAATCTATTGATTTTAGTAATCCTAAAGGGTCAATGGAAATTGACGACTTTGAAGAACTAACAAGAAGCCTATTGCCCTCACAACAAAGATTAATTGATTCTTCTGGCCACACAGGAACTGCAAGCTTGGCTCACTTTTTTTTAAAAAAAAAAAAAAAAAAAAAAAAAAAAAAAAAAAAGAGGAGTAAGACTGGTTATGGTACTGGGTTAGGTGTCTAGCAAAATGTGAGAAGCTTAAATAAAATCCTTGCCCAATTAGTATTTTATCTATTCAATGCTGTGTCTATAATTAAAGTGAAAGTATTTTTAAATCTGTTCAGCTGTTGATTCATGCCTGTAATAAGTGTTGCATTTATTTCCTTGTACTGATTAATACAATTGAAAAAAAAAAAATTCAGCAATACTGGGGCATAACTAGAAGATTTTTTTTGTTTTTAAACATCATTACTGAAACTTTACCATCTCAGCTCACTGAAGGATAAGGCTCCTCCTTGTCCAGCTCTTCCTGGACAGGTTTGTGTTCCTTAGCAAATCTGTTTCTCAATATTTTTTTTTCTTCTGATGGAATTTGCAGACTTTAGGCATTAATCTAGGATATGTGGCCACAGAGCAGTCCCAGACAGAATGCTACTGTACATGTAAACTTTCTTGATGAGTTTGATTTGTGGTGCATATGCAGATCAGTTATATGCATTACATGCACTAGAGTCCAGTGCTTCCAGGTTGCAACAAATGCACTGGGCATTCATGATACAGGGCATGTACATGAGCTTCTGCTTAGGAAGTTCTGTCAGCTTTACTCAAGGCTAACAAAATATAATATTAACTTTTAAAATCAAGGATTCTTTCCATGCCAATTTCTAAGTCATCAAAATAGGCAGAATATGAGTATGTAGAAAATGTAGCATGCAGGACAAAAGAACAATGAGGCCAGGGAGAAAACAGTTTAAAAGAGATATTTAAGGTCCTTTTTCTCTCAGATAAGAGTTACAAAGTGACAGCATTTTTCTATGGGAGCGATAGCAGCCCCTTATGTTATGCATTAATACATAATGGTTTAAGGAAGAATTGCATTTAATGCAGCTTCACTTCCAAACAAGTAGAAGTTACTTCATTACTGACTTAAGAAGACAAATGCCACAGCAGGTGTCGGCCACCATACACTTGTTACTGTTCAGAACACGTATGTATTTCTATACACTGTTTACAGAGAAGCATGTAAATTACCACCTATGGAAGAAGTGCAGCAATCTAGCAGCATGGGAATAAGCTGTAGCATTTCTAGAGTAGCTCAATGCAAACACAGGATACGTATTCCATTTGCATCACAAGGTTGCAACGTGTTTGTCGTCCATTCGTTTCTTTGGTACCCTTATGGAAAAGTTCTATAGAATTTAACAAGAGGGGGAACAAAGGTAGTTTTATGGTAACTTAACAGCATGGAAATTACTTTTACCTAATAAATATTTCTGATGAGATTATGATAAAAAAAACACACATTGTTTTAGAACATGGGGAAAATGGACATTAAATTCTATTGCATTTTTCCATAAAGGCATGGCATGGCAAAAAGTGCTATCCTGGGTAAAAATAACAAATTTATATCATTCTGTAACATTCTAAATTCAGTCTATTTTTTGCCACTGAAAAGGAAAATAGTAGCTTAGAATAAAAGGCCCAGTTCTGCTCATATTGAAATCAGTGAAAGTCAAAGTCAGATGGAGGCAAGATCAGTCCCAGAAGGTGGTACACTGAAAGCAGTAAAAGCAGCAAAACAAGTATATGAATCGTTGATTTAAAAAAAAAATAAATCAAAACCAAAATACTTCCTATTCTCATTTCTGCCCTATTTTTACCTGCTTTATAGCTAGAAGCAGTCACGCTAAAACTCACTTGTTTTTCCTTGGGTGTTAACTATTATTAGCAACACTACCCAGTCTCTTAAGAGAAATGAAATGACTGGGTAGAGATCTGAAGCTAACAAAAACCTGAACAGTGGGGTGAAATAAATAGCGTTTATTACAACATATTCCTTCTCATGTGACACAAACTGCCCTCCGAGTCCTACAGTTCAAAACAGCTCCTCCCTCCCCTCACATACACTCCAAACCCGAATTCCACCAAAGAATTAAAACAAGAAATAAAACTGATCTTAACAGCAACAGAGTTGATGGAAAAAAAACCCCAAAACTATGTAGTAACCTACAATGAAATGATACCAGTACTTCCAGTTTTCTTCAGGAGAAGCCACTTTTCATATATTGTGGCTCTTCTTCGCATTTATTTGTAGCCATTATCCATTCTTGCAAGGAAGAGTTCAGATAAAAATTAAACTCCAAGTTATTTTATGTTCTGTGAAAAATTAGGGGCTAGATCCTTCTGTCACCACTATGGCCAATTCCCACTGACATCAACTGGTCAGTACCTGAATTTACACAACCACTTAAACATTCATGCTTAAGGTTAAGCATGTGCTTGACTGTTTTGTGGTATCAGGAACCTAGTTGCCAGCATAGGATCAAGCTCCAGCAACTGTGCTTGAATTATTTCAGACATAATCTGTGTATTCAAAGACTTCACAGCAGGCTGATTTGGGGTCGGGGGGGAAAATCCTTCTTAGGCTACAGTAGAACTGGGGATAAGTAGAAAAACATTCAAAGTACTTGAACACAAATATCTGAAAAATTATCAGCAGTTGCCTATGCACTGCTAGAATCATCATTTTGCCCCAGTCATAAATACAGGGTAAAAACACTATAAATAAAGCAGCTCACTTTCCTTTAGAGAATGAACACATAAATAATGTACATTTTGAAACAAAAAATCATAGTGCAAAAATAAATTATCAAACGGAAGTTGTGAACATTATTTTACACAATGCTATATAAAACCTGAACCACTTGGAATAAAAGACTTTGCAGTTCACTGAAATAATGCATTAACATTATTATTTCTGCTTCACATTAAACTGCACAGTTTATCCTTTATCCACTAAAAAAAATAAAAAGAAAATAAATTAAAAAACCTCTTAAGCTTTTTAAAAGGTTTATGGCAAACAAGATCACTTTTTGTTCTATCACATTTGTTATTAATTTAGCAGTGCAGTGATTGAATAATCAACTCGGAGTTCCAAATGGAAACTATTAAAGTATCCATAAACATCCCTTGCTCTTTATAACTCATTTTCTTCGAAATTCAGGCTTGAAACATCCTGACACTCCAATCTGTAAGACATTATTGCAGTTAGATGAAGTTACAAGAGACAGTCTATAGTCAAGTACTGTGGGAGACTTCACAGCTCTCCTTCTCACCATCACCGTGATCTTGTACGAGACATGAATGTAAGGACACGTCTGATGCCATTCAAGCGGTCTTTGAGGGATTTCATGGCAAGGAAAGGGAGCTGAGCTCTGTTCTCAAGTGGAAGGACAGCCAGGACCCACCAGCACCAGGCTGGGCCATTAGGGTTAGACTGCAGTCGGGGAGGGGGGGGCAGGGAGAAAAAAAAATAGAAGTTAGGATACTCATAAATGGTAAGGTCTTCTTTTAGAAGAGTTAACTCTGAAAGCACAGTATTCTGATAGAAATCTAGCAAGCAGGTCATTTCATTGCCAACCTAATGGCTTGAGAGTACAGCTTGGCTTGGAACAAATTACAACCAAGTTGCACCTTTCCTGAAAATAAGATGTTGAAGGCATAAGCAAGATGCATTTCTACTTCTAGCAACAGTTTATAGGTTGGGCCTTCTACTTTTTTTTTTAAATGTATTTTGTTCCCATGTTGTTATTGATCCAGTTCTTTGGGATTCCTGCCTCCCTTCTTCATACTTTATGATACTACTTCATATTTAGTTTCTGTTGTTATATGCTGTTATTTTTAAATGGATCCCTACCATTTGCAGTCCTTGAACGAGAATACCAAGTTTCCTCTTGTCTGTTTTCTCTCAATCATTTAATTGGGGAAGTAGGTAAAAAGGCATTTAAGTCTCCTGGGATTACTGCAGTCAGTTAAGCAGTCTCAGGAAGTTACCAACATTAAATGCAAGCCTTTTGTTTGCAGCTGTGCTACCACTGGTGTATGGAACATAACTTAGATACTTAGCTTATGCAGAATAAATGAAGAGTATTCATATTTTCATCCTAAACCACAATGCCTCCCAGCTTATCGGATATCCCTGCTATTTCTGTCTCTAAAAGTTACATAAGCCACTGATTCTGAATACCTGTGGGTCAGGATCCTTAGCTGGCATTGGACCAAAATGACTGAGAATTCGACTTTTGAGTGCTTGCTTGAGGGAGTTAAACCACATATATGCCTGATCGTAGACAGAATCGTGGAGAACAAGTAATGCAGCATACTCTTGTCCTTGCACCTGAAGTGAGTAAAGAGCAGAGGAAGGTTACTGTTAGTTCAGTCTGCATGTTGGGGAAGGTACATGATCAAATTTTAGGATTTTCTAGGGTTGGTAGGGGAAAGGAAAAGAAAGAAAAGCATACTAAGAGTTCTGGGATAAATCTTGAAAGTTGGTTTGGTGTCCCCCATACTGCTCCAACCCCCATCTATCAAATCCTTCACTTTCTTAGCCTATATTCTAAACCAAAGATACCCATTTGCAAAACAAGCACTTTCTGGATTGCTATATGAAAAAAACTTTACATAAAACACACACACAGAGATTATGCAAAGATTTATTTTTTTTTTTTAATTTTAGCAGCTCCTCAGAGTAAACATTTTATCTTCTCATTGTATACCAAAACCTCATACATCACCCAGAATACTTTGACTGCCTATATATACACATATATATATATATATATATATATTTTTATTTTTTTTTAGTAAGAACTAATGTAAATAATTGTGAAGGTGTAGCGGACCCAGTCCTGCTCCTTACCTGAATTGGAGTTTCTAATTGTCTTCCATGCAAATAAAGGCATGTTTCTCCCCACTCCCTTATAAACTGCAGCTACTCTGCCTAGAATAATGGTAAGATCTCATCCTGGATTCACTTAGTTTTGCCTTCTGCTAAAAACCTCTAGCAAAACCTCTCTTCAGTATATGGGAAGTGTGTGTGCATGCTTGTGGTAACTATTGTTTTTACCATCTCTAATCATGAGCAGTTCGTAAATACCACAAATCTGTTTTACTAGAAACTGCTCTATAAAACCAGAACTCACCAAAAACATATGTGCTTAGAATTTCACGTAATACAGTTTAAATATTTCTCAGTTTACCTTTTGATCCTCAATATACTCAATATCTGCTGTATTATAGCCATCACGCTGGCTGTGCTGTATCACCTTAAATCTCCTCTTGCCAATACTGTCTACAACAGAGCGACCATCAGCAAAGAATTCAACATTTCTTATCTCCAGAATGCAGCCATAATCTGCAAACCTATTGAAATCAGAACAAAAGCAAGTAAACAATTCTTATTCTCTCCACCCTTAGTTCCACAGAACTGCCATACAGCCAGTCCCTACCACAAAGGTATTTAACAGTGTCAGCTCATTTCTATTGTTCATAGTACTGACCTGCTGTAGTTCAAATTATTCCACAATTGTTTTCAAAACTATCAGGAAGATTCAGGCTGTCTAATCTGATTAACACTAACTGCATGTTTTGGAAGACAGGGAACATCTTACGAAATTTAAAGTTATACAGCTCAGCAGCACACTTCTGGATAATCCTAATATGTTCACTCAATTTATACAGAAGAAAAAGTAGAATTCAGAGTATTAGAATTATGGCAGGATTATGAAATCTAGAAAGAAAAAAGTTTTACTGAAATTTCAGATTTCACTTGGTATGTATTTTGTGTACATCACACTTTTTGTGATGTATACATAACCTATAGGTATATACATAAAAAGAAGGGAGGAAAGCTATACACAGAGACAGACATTAAGGTCAAATTACCTAAGACTAACTGTAAATGACTCAATGTAAATGCTCAGCCAGTCCTCATGAAGGTCCTCTTGTGCCTCGGCAGCCTCCACTATATTCAGAGCAGTGAGGATATAAATGTATCCCAATAGCTTAGCTATTAGTTTTGTAATTTCAAAAAACCCTAAACCTGCCAACACACCAATCTGATTTATTGTGCCAAAGCATTCAACAGATTTCAAAACAGTAGAAAATACACTTCCTTTTCACTTGTAACAAGAGGTCTGCAGCTCAACTTCATATAATACACACTAGCTATGTGTGTTTCAAGAAAAATGGGCAGTCATATTAGCATCTAAGTGCTAAAGAGAGAAACTTCAGGCTTCTCAATGTCTTTAACAGGCATGATTAGGAACAAAATTTCTCTACTGGAAAACTATCACAGCTATTACAGCCATGGACCTTTCTGCACCTCTCCACAGAGACTTGCTCCAGACTAAGTGGGATACATCACATGGTCTGAGCATGCTGCTCACTCACCCCTTTACAGGGTCACTGATGCACATCCCAAATTGTTTGGTGCCAGTCTCCATGCACCTTCGAATCATCAGGCGATAACATGGCTCAAAGATGTGCAAAGGGCATGGGACTGTAGGATAAGCCATTGTGCAGACAAATATAGGAACATTCTTATTTAAGCTGTAAGAAAAAGAAAAAATCAGATATGACATTTTACTACTGACAAGGTATAAAATACATTTTATGCAATAACATTCTTTACAATTATTGTATCTTCAAATAGAAGTTATAACTTCTTTAGAATAAAATTCTCAATGAAGTAAGTAAAAACTAAAACTGTTTTTCTGCTTAATTGACTAGATACTATGAAAAGCGATATACCATTTACTAGCAGAAGGATTTTTATTTATGCTTTCTGGTTTTGCTAGTGAGAGCATTAATGCATCTTTATTATTGCTTTTATTTACTTTATTTCCCTTAATCTTCCCTTAATTCCCATTTCTTTCCTACCCAGTACCTTCCAACCCCCAGCCTGTTGGACTGCTTCCACCTACTGTCTCACTCTGTAGCTTTTGTGGAAGGCCGCTGAAAGCAATCACATTGCTTTATAATTTGTTTATAAAGCAACCATCTGGCTTGCTTCTACTTCTGTTTATTGTTTAGCACAGTGTCCAGTTTTTATGCTAACTCAAAGCACAATTTCACCTGGACCCTGTTCTCTTTGAAATCACATGATACCAAGAAAGAAGCGCCTTTGTCAGCACCTTGGCTTGTTTTCCACAGCAGCAGGAGCCATTCATCAGCTAACAGCAGTAGTATTAAAGATTGGATTTTACATAAATGGATTACATACTTGGAAAGCTCTGCTATTTCCTCTTCATAAATCTTTCTTCTTTCAGTGAGTTCCTCTGGAAGATATCTAGCTATTAACTCCTCCATTAGTACCGTTTTACAGTATTTCCTCATAGCCAAGCACTGCAGTAAAGACAGACGCAAGCAGTTACAGATAATGTCTAGCATTGCAAAACTTATGATGCCTATGCACAAGGTAGCCATCTGTTAGCTCCATTTTCTTATGCCTACAGCAAATCAGAAGGAGCTTTTAAGCTGGCATTGCCACTGGAGTTGTTTATTGAACTGTTCCCTATCTTATGGGCACTATCTTGGGAAATCTGGGAAGTAAAAGCACCTAGAGATTTTCTTAAGTACAGGTCTGGCCCTAAGGTTTCAACAGAGGAGACTATCCAAGCTTTGTAAGTCACAGGAGTGTTTTAAAAGTCACATTCTTCTTAAGTTACATTATACCTATTTTCAGTTGGGAAGTATCAAAGGTTTCCAAAGGTGCTACTTGATCCTATCCCCGTGCCCTTGAATCTATGCTGATAAAATCCAAGCATCATTACCTCCGAGAGCCCTTCCTTGCACAGGGGACATTTTGGGTTGTGATCCAAGCATCTCTCAAGACATTTGAGACAGAAGGTGTGTCCACAAGGTGTAGTGACAGGTTCATAGAAGAGCCTGGATTGGAAAATCCAAAACCAAAAAGACAACAATATCGTATACCAAAGCAAAAGAAAAAGCTGTTACCAAAAAAAGCTATATTCATTTACTAATTTAACCAGTGACTACTCCAGGGATAAAGTTGTTCCTTGCTTTTCATTTCTTCAAACAACTTTTGCATTTATTCAACTTACAAACTTTCTTACTGTCACCTAACATGAAAGGCGGCCCATGATGTGAGTGACCATGAGAGGGAATATTGTCATTAACTTGCAACAAGCCAGGATTTAATTTTCCTCTATGTGAGCAATAAACAGAAGCAGAAGTTGGACCATCTGACTTTTTCTAATGAAACTGAGAAATACTTGCACAACTATTACTATGGAAATCATGTGATTACTTGTATATGTAGAGCTAAGCACAAAATAGCTATTTGCAGTAATAGCTCACATAAGTAATTGCAATAAACTATTAGTGCCAACTCTAATGTGGACTTAGAAAGCAGTTTTGTTGGCATAGACAGTTTTTAACCTTCAAATGACTGCTTTTCTGGAAAATGAGTGACATCAGGTTCAGGTTTCATATAGGAAAATATTTAAATATATAAGGTCATGTCTTTGAAGTATATTGGTATCTAATCCTTACGTATTTCAAGTAGCTCTGTGACACTTATTTTCAGGGAAGGATTTTTTACTTATGATTACATCATATTGCAAAGTGATGTTTCCTTGCCCATAAGTACCATAACAAGATGTAAATAATATGGAAGGGTTTTTATAGAAAACATTCAAAACTAATTTGTTTGACACAGACTATATTCTAAAGCATTTTAAGGTCTCAAATATTAGTCTAATTATAATTTAAGTCAATAAGTTTATTTGAATTAACAAGTTTACTTTAAAATATTACAGTTTATCAAAACAGTACACTGAGTTCTGTTATACACGTGGAAATTCTAAACATGTAAATCCACATTTATTAGAAGATGAGTATATTTAAGAACATAATTGGCTTTTAACAAGATAGTCACAGCCAGTTTATTAAATGTCATTAGTTACTATAAATATTGACATTTAAGCAAGGGAACATATAAAGTAGTATCTAAAATATCACACACCTATCTTATTGCAACTTGCCTGTATAACTGAAAACTCTTGTTAATTGTTTCATGAACAGAAACCTCACTGCACCAAGGCTACTTTATTGCTTTGAACTATGTAAAATACTGAATTCTACAACATGTTTCAGTAAGCACTGGTTTGCATATGTAATTACTTAGTAGTGACTTACTTGATCTGAAATGTTAGCATAAAGACAAGAAATTCCTGTTAAAATGCATGGTTCTGCTCTAGCTGTCAGGAAACCCAGCACCAGTTTTTCCCAAACTCTGGACCAAGCTTTATGATGATGTGCAGAAAGAAACAGTATATTCCAAGATTTCTCATGACAATGTCAAGCTATTGTAACAGTAGAAACTAAATCATCATTCCTGCAAAACTGCTGAGTAATGCTTATTTTCTGCTTGCTGCTGGAGCAAATGTAGATCAATAACATTTTGGCCACTCCATCAGACAAATAGGTTAATAACAGCTCCTGCAGTTAATTGAGATCAGGTCAGTAGGTCACTAGGTAATTAGTTCAAAGCATCTCAGGATCCAAAACCTAAAATACTGCTGAAGAACATGGCAGGAAATAGTTATAATCAATCTGCATTAATAGCAAGAAAAAGATCTTGTAACATCTTCCCTTAGCACAAGCCTTTGTTACTGCAGTGATGTTACAAAGCTCACATCCTTCTAGATGCAAGGCCTGTATTTGGGATTGCAATTACAAGACCAGCATCGCTATCCTCTATACTGTCAGGGAATCGGCAGTCCTTGAGCCAATTCCTTTACAAATGTATTGTACTCTGTCTGTTTCTGATTTAACATAGAGGATGAGGAAGTAGGGCTAATTAATTTTATTAAAAACATCTGAAAAATGCTTTGTGGACATAATAATCATAAACATGCAGACTCATAAAAACCAGCTATGACTAATTGTGTGGCTTTCTGTTAGAGGAAAGTTTTGCTCTTAGTAGTATCAAGTGTTTCAACAGCTGTGTGAACTTTTGAAGCATGTTTCAGCTGTAGGCAGACAGAGGAAGAAGGAGCAGATCTGATTTATTCCAAGCAGAAGCAAGTCAAACAACACAGCAGTTGTTCCCCCAAAGGTTTCAGTTTGTCTGAAATAAGTTGAAGCCCACCCTCCCCATACAAACAAAACAAAGCAAATCCAGATTTCTCAAAGCAAAGGCCTTCAGGAATAAATCCATGAAGAGGCTGCTATTTAAGAAATTAAAATGTAGTGCAAAACTAACCCCAATATGGATTATTGATAAGACAAACCTAAGCAACACTCACTGCAGAGGTCAAGATCCCTGTGAAACACCTTCCCAGTATTTCCTTCTAAGTCAGTAACAAAACCCCACACATATCTGCCAAAGAAAATGTTCTTTACAAAACAAGTAGTAAAGCAGATGTAGTTGACAACTTCTACTGGTTTTATCAAGTCATTGCAAGAATAACTTGTTTAACTGGAAGAAGAGATCATCAAGCAAATGGAGTGATGGCCTTAGTAAGCTTAAGGAACACATCTCTTAAGCAATGGAGGAAATACATGCTCTTGTTTGCTTGCAAGATCCTCCTATGGCAATAGCAGCAACACAGCATTTTACATGCAAGCTTGGAACATTCATAGGATGTCATCTCTTTAGCTATTTTGTACATTATATAATATCATACCCGGCTCTACAAATTCCAAAGGACAAACTGTGGTTTTGTGCACTGTGTGTGTCAGTGGGTGGGCATGTGTAAGTGGTGAGAGGAAATCTTTCAGACATCTTCACTAATACGCTTAACCCTCAACGTGACCTTACGTGCCCTTTCCCAAACAATCTCTAGCCCAGAGTAGATCAAAAATTTTCTATTCATCAACAGCATTCTGAACCAAAGGTCTAGAAATGCATCACTGAAGTAACAATTATAACAAGTAATTTTGAGTCAGAGGGAAAAATAAGTACCAAGTAAGCTAGAAAATCTTTAGGTCATAAAAGGAAAAAAACAGCTTAGAAGCTAAAGACATCCATGAGAAAACAACAGATACCTCATACACAAGGAGCAGTCCAAATCCGATGGATCCACAAATTCAAATGGAGTATGTTGTACAGTACCACTTCCCTTAGTGTCAACTGTATCTATCAATAACAAAAAACACATTATAAGGTAATTGAACAGAACTATGTAAGCACAATGGTATTCCATGTATCTACAAGCAGCATCGTATATTTAAATGTGTATTGAATACACTTGCAACTTACTGACTCATTAAGCATCACTGCAACAATTTCTATGCAAAGCATCAAATTCAGACTTGGCACATACCAGCATACCTCCCCTTAATTTTGGTGCCATTATACCCACTTACAGAGGGCTGAATTTAGCCTTGCATTAACAATTAATTTCAAAATATTTTTATTAGCGTTGGAAATCTAAACTGGGACAAATTCTTCTGTCATACCATTGTAAATTCATACCACAGCATGAAAACATGGTCAGATATCAGGAACAGAGTTTGTACTTTTAAACAAACTTTTAAAAATTGATCCAGAAAGCACTAAGACACTGCGAAACATTGATTGATGTTCCTTAGAAGATTCAGAGCTCTGCTGATGAGTAAGCACTTGACCCAACCTTCTCAACCCCCTTTTTAGACTAACATTTTCTTTTTTCTCCCCACACAAAGATTCCACGTTATGCTCTGATAAGGCTAAAGAGAAAATACAGAAGCCAAAGTGTAATTTGGATCCTCTTCCTCTAAATTTTATAGAGGTAAAATTTCCACTGATTGCATCCCATGGAACTTATCCTGTGTGTGATTAAACACACCTTTCTTCATCAGTTTGCAGGGTACTTCATCATTTCGCATCTCCTCTGAGCAGCACTTCCTTTTCAGGAGGCTGCATTTCTCAGAAATGAGAAAGGCAGACTCTGGCACGGAGGTGACTTTGTTCTCCTCCTCTGAGCAGTCCTTTTTGCTCTCTGCAATTTGTATAGACTTCCTCAAACTACCAGAAGTAGTTACATTTGGTTCCTCTTGAATGGGAAAACCCTTTTTCTGTTCCACATTTACCTGTGTGAAGAGAAGACTGACATAAGACCAACCTTCCAAAAACTTGGTAAGGAAAAACCCCAAGCCTGTCACAAGTCTTTAATATTATGAATCACCAGGAAGGACTTTGTAGGTCAAGAAGCAACAGTTGCAGAATTACTGTGTCAGGGCCTGATTTTAATGAAAACAAACATGCGATCTATTTTACCCCACACCCCACCATGGCACTGAATATCTTCAGCCCTTATGTGTGACTTTACAGCTTGGTCATGAAACTCTATTCAGGCAGAAATATGGCTAGATCTCAGGTTAAATATAGTGTTATCACTCAACCTATGGAAAAATGCATATTGTTTATATCATAAGGATGGCATCAACCATCAAGGCAACCAAAACAATGTGCGTTTATTTTAAGGAAGCGGTATAAATACATAAAATTTGTAACAGAAAATGCACAGAGCTTCCTTCAGCAAGATAGATTTCTTTCACAAAGGGTAAAATGATAAGTCTTTATCGTGTTACAGCTACAGAACAACCTGTGAGCAGCCATTACACAGGACATCACCTATCAGCTTGTCACATCAACTCCTCAGATGAACCTGAAAGCAGATACTGTGGACTGAGATCAGGAACTGTGGTGATGTGTAACGTGCAGAAAGATGAGTGAACTGTCCCTCAAGTGACTTCATGGAAGGGTCATACAACAGGATTTCTTTTCAGAATATCCTAACAGCCCTTCCAGAAGGCAATGTCACTGATTGTTCTTATCAGTCTCAACAAGGCTACTCAAAACCTACCATTTTTGTTTGTAAGGACTAGTGAAGTTTTCTTGTACGTACACAGTATACACAAAACTTATCCTCAAAGTTCGGGTTTCAGTGAAGCAAAAGTGGCCCTTACAAACCCATGAGTGTCAACCTCTACAGCCATTCACAAAACTATGGCTGTGATACCAAACTTATGGAATAGCTAATACATCTTACCTGACGCTACAATAACATCTAAGCAGTTACAGAATCTGATGATCATCAGATGTCAGAATCTGACATCATCAGTTTTCAAGCTGAAACCCTAAATTTTAGCATTTCACAGCTTTTGAGGGTATCTCAATCCAATCTTCAGAGGCCCTTTCCCACTACCAACTACGTGGAAAAGCTGAAGACAGTTACAGGAATAGTACTCAGTTCTGGAAAAAAAGTTATCAGAACAACAACAGAGAACTTCTGTTAAAGAAAAAGAAGTCAGATAAAGTCAGGTGGTTTTGTATCTTCCAAAACTCAGTAAAAATCTGAGGAAAATCTATCCTCTTATCTCCCAGAGGCAAAAAGGAGAAAAGGCTTCCCAATGCAAACATAAAACACACAACAAATTCAGAACCACACATCAGACTTGATCTTTACCTTGAGCAACCTCTGTAGGTTATGGCTGGTGCCTCCAGATCCCACTGAATTTAGGAGATTCCCCTTTAATCTAGAGTGATGTGACAACAGCTGCAGGATATCGGGTAAGTGTTCCTGAGCATTTCCCGGGATGAGTGAAAACAAACTAAGTAGAAGCTGTGATATAAAACAGAATACTTCACTGCTTAGTTCCTTCCTTGCAACCTCTAAATGAAAAAGCAAGTAAGGGAATAGCTGATTTTGTTAAAATCATTTAAAGAGCCCTTTAGACTAGGGTGAGAACAAAAAGAAGTGCAAGAGCTAATGCAATATAGGCCAAACACTCAGCAAGAGACGTTTTCAGAGTTAAATAAGCCCATAAAGTTATTAACCATTCTCTATGACATGACACACACATGCCTTTGTCCTCTTGTCCTGCGGTTCAGAGCTAACCAGAAGTTAAACATCTTTCTTAAATATGTTTTTTGCTGCACATCAGAAGCTTTTGCTGGAGTTTACTAGTACAGAAAGCACTCATCTCACAGGCTCAATCCAAGTTCGGTTAAGTAAACATCTCTGATACGGTAAACTGTAGCTATTTTTAATTCACTTATGTGAGAATACCGCAAAAAAGTGTAGGCAGTAGAAAAATGCTATTTCTTCATTTGCCATCAGAAAATAAGTGAATCTGTATCAAGTAGCAGCTTGTAGCCACTTGTACAGCATAGCTTATCAAATGATTAAGGGAAGACAGAGCTGAATGAAAGATTCACACTTCAAAAACTAATTTCAACACACTAGTAAAGTGATTCTGCTGATGCCTGAAGAAGCCACATGACAGCAAAGATTTCTTTTTAAGCCAAAAAGTATTCCACAGGATCACACTATGTCAAAACTAACAGGGACAGACAGTTAATACAAGCAGAACACCACAGCCACACCCAAAGAATTTCGTAAAATGTAGTATGTCATTGTTATGCAAACAGCCTTGGAAATGACCCAGTGCAGTACTGCATCATGGATGAACTCTGTGTCTGATGAGTGCATGAGTAATTCCTTCAGTCATAAGCAGCCTAGTTTTTCTCAGCACCCCACTGCTCAGAAATTAGGTGTCTTGGATAGGCTATTTGGAGTCTGAATTTAGAGACATATCTGTTTGTTCCTGTTCTTCTTGCTCTAGTGCACAGGAAATCTCCCAGCATGATTATGAGAACAAATCATGACACAATGACAGTGAAAGACTGCATGGTACCTCCTGGGAAAAGAAAACAACTGAACAAAACCCCCAAATATCAGTGAGAAAAATCACATGGAAATCAGAACCATGTATAAAATGAGATGAAAATTTAATTGCACTACAGCTATCCAGGTTATACTCTCTCACTTACCTTCATGAACAGTGCTTTACTGTCTGAATTCTACTGTGCTTTTAGGAAGCCTTACATATTACAACACACAGAAACCCAACAGTTTCCATCCCACCAGTGATGGATAAAAGTGTGAATGCACTAAAAGAAAATTCAGTACAAGGAAAAACAGAACTACATTTTTACTACTATAAGTTATCACTGCAACACTGAGCCTTTTAGCTACGACAACAACAACAAAAAAGGTCAAATATCAAAACACTGATTCACAAGAAATCAGAGATTTGAAGGGTGTGCTAAACAGAGCAGTCTTCACAAGAGCCATTTCAGAATCCATATACCACATCTCAGGCTGCTACTGAAAAAAGCCTCACTGCAGTTTCATTTTGTTCCTTATTTAGCATTAATTATTAGCAACCTTTAAAAACTATTTTAAAACAGCTCTTCCTTTGTTGACTGCTTCCTTTCATGCCTCCTTCACACACTGAACCTCATCGCCACGACTGGCCGTAGGAAGAAAGAGAGCTGCTGCTCCCAAGTGGAGTTTGAGGGGTGCTGCATGTTGCTTTCTGCCAGTCGATGGCCTGATGATTCGACAGCAGCCTCCCCTCTTCTGCACTCGGATATCGGCAATACATTGCCAAGCCAGGAAACTGATCAGAAATTTGACAGTAGGGAATCACAATAGTCTCTGGGTGGCAATTAACAATTCAGTTTTACTTCAAATTTGCTGATGCTGACACTGTAACTGTTTCCACATCGTGCCTGCTAAGTATGTTTTCTTGCTGCCTCCCTATTTTCAGGGAAGCAATGCACAGAACTCCAGTTTGAACAACAGTCTGGGTATATCTCTCCATCCAGCTCTTTGCAGTAATGAGAGAAAGAGGGGAGATATCCTCCTCTATGAAAGGCCACTGAAACCAGTAATTTAGGGAACTCACCTTTTGTGCTTCTGACTTGGCCGTCTTGTTCCCAGTATCTAGAGCAAGGCAGAATAGAAACTCTCTTAAAGCTTCTTCTGTTTTCCCCAGATTAGCTAATGCTTGTCCTTTCCTTAGGTGACCCTGCAATGAAATGCATCCCTAGTTGCAGCTTTTGCTTTTTTGTCATGAGAATATGAAATAAAACCAAGATGAAATTACAAAAGATCTTTCCAGAGAAGAAAAAGTTAGGCAGGGAGAAACACTAAGTCTCTTATAACTAGACACCACCAGTGTCTGGGGTTTTAACCACAATAGTCCTGAAAAATCTTACAAGCAGAACTAGGATATTCTCTAACTCAAACTTAAGTTCTACTTCTCCTACATTAATCTCCTAAAATAGACCTTACACATCCTTACAGAATGATATAAGCACAGCATTCAGTTTTTAGAGGGAGTTTGTGAACTTGAGATTCATCCAGGTCAAAGACAATAGCGTTAGCTTATCCTTCAGGATTATCACTCTCTCCCTTCACTCCAGGAAGCTCAAGAATATATCATGGTTATGTGTCTGTAAGTCACAGAAGTCCATTAAGTTACAGGACTTACAGCCTCCCTCAGATGCAGCTGTCTGACCATTCTGACAGTTTTCTCTCCAGAGCAGTATCCAGGTTTTAAAAACAAAGTACATGTGGAGTCAGAACTTACTTTCAACCAGTACGGCTGCAGCCTGCACGCTGTTTCTGCGTCATGCAACGCATCTTCACAAGCTTTCAAAGTAGAGTTAATCTGGGACCGGTTGCTGTAGAGTAAGTGGTCATTTGGAGCTGAAAAATAGAAAAAAAAACAGTTGATTTAAGTAAATTAAAAATTAGTTACATAAACTTTATTCCTTAATTTTTATCTTACAGTTTTTAAGCCACATGTTGGTGCTTCAAAGTTATACAAACCCCCAAAATACCCAGCCTTTAAATATCTCTGTGCTAACTGAAATCTGGAAACCTCTTTGGGCAACTCCAGACAAAATGTCAGCTATATATTACATAACTGCAGGGAACATCGTGTAAATCAACGCTGAGAGGCTCACACAGTAAGTGACCAGCTCTGAGTGAGGACCAGAGCGTTGGCACGTGAGGTGGCACAGGAATGCTGTCACTGCACGGAAGGCTTTCAAGATTTTTTAGTTTTTAAACGGTACATCAGGATCTTTTCGTGCCGTAGCAGGAAAACAAGTGACAACTCCAAGGACCAGAGCAGACAAAGCCATCTCCCACTTCCGCACCCTGCCTGCGGGAGCATCCCCTCGCGTGTGCCGAGCCAGGGCTGTGCGCGGCGGGTCTGTCCCCGCGCACTGCCGCGCAACTCGCGCCCCTCACCCTTTCATTTCCACCCCCTGCGCGCAGCGTTAGTTGCTTTTTCTCAAACTGGATTCAGACGATCGCAGCCAAAGTTTTCCCCGCGCAGCCCCTGCGGGCCTTTAGCGCCACG
>NW_010340129.1:0-2533 GCF_000700745.2 Antrostomus carolinensis
ACCTCGAAGCCTTCCCCAGCGCGGGCTCTGCGGTCGTGATGGAAGTGCTGCTTGCCAGTGTCAGCACGTATTTCGCCTTGTTTGCCTACTTGCTCTCAGAACCGATGTAAATCCTATGGGCCGTCCTCTGCCGAAAGTTGTTTTGTTGCCCACCCCTGAGGGTCTGACTGCTAGGGGGGAAAAAAAAGAAAAAAAAGAAAAAAAAAAGGAAAAAGGAAAGACCCCCCAGTGCTGTGCGGTATGTAAGGTGTGCAAATAAATGCCATCAGCTGGAGAGTTTATACCAAAAGAGAGCAGAAAGGGTCCTGTCGGACACTATCTGAGCTATCAAATGCCACCTCGGTTCCCCTTGTACTCTGAAAGCAGCTGATTCTTCACCCACTTGACTGTCCCACTGACAGTATCAAACTTGTCCAATTTATTTCATCGCTTACTGACTCACCAGCTCACCTCTGCTTGAAACCCTGGTCAGTCCTCAACCCCCCCTCAGCTTTGTCTTATTGACAAGACCAAAACATCTTTCATCAGCCAAAACAGGGCAGTAAAAAATAAAATAAAAGTGGTAGAACAAAAGAAGACTTTGCTAAAAAAAAAAAAAAAAAAAAAAGAAATTGGAAGTAGAAATCAATAGAAAGTCATGGATGAGAGGTGAGAGAAACAGATTAAAATATTTTTGGGAAGAAAGGGATGCTACATTTTTTGACTGAGCTACATCCTTTTCCCTGGATTCACGGCAAAGAAGGGAAAACTTGTGAAATTTGCCTTCCTTCTCACCCTTCTACTACAGTGTGTAAATATGACCTGCTCTTATTTTACACTGAAAAAAATACGAGATTTTGAGGCACCTGACAGTCCTGGGATCTCACCAAGTCTCTAATATATGCAAGCATAATTCTTGGGTGTAGGTTGAGGGAAAAAGCTTAGCAGAGTTCTGAAATTCTGCATAGCCTTGGCTGTGCAAATTGTGGTGGATGTCTTACATTTTTAACCTGGTGAACTACAGGTGTACTGATGAGGAATCCTTTCCTGTCAGCCGTGCTTAGGTTAGTAGTTGATAACTGACTGTATTACTAAAAACTGCAGGGTAAGCTTGTACAAACAGCTGGTGCATCTCAACTACATATCTCATAGTAGCCTCATCTCAGGCTTACGCTATTAATTGTACATTAAATGTAGACTAAACAGTATAGCATAATTCTGACCAGTTTAGTTGGGGGAAAAATACCTTTCAGTTTGCGCAGTCAATCTGTTGCTTTTGCAAAAAGAGCTTGCACTGGGAAAATCTTTGGGATATTGTGTAGGATTCAAGGAAACACAAAGGGCTCGGTTACCTGCGGACAGACAATTTCTCAATTAGGAAATCACATCTAAGGATGTCAGTGATAGATGTTAATGGAGACAGAAGCAGGGATGAAAACCTACAATGAAGTGGATCTGATTAAAAAAATATTTTTTAAAAAAGCCATGTGAAACCAAAGGATTAATAGCTAGACTGTCTCTTTAGGCAGACCTGAATTTGAGATGATTAAGCTAAGTGTAACGCCTGATGGCAAGAAAGTGGCATTTCTTCTCTACTCTTGCTTTCCTTAGGGAATATATGAGTGAGAAAGTAGAGTTAGTAACTCAAGGTTGGCTTTCCTCTCCATGGTGCTTTCTCAGTGAGCCTACTGTGCACTGGCAGTTTCTGTTTAGTTAGTGTTTTCCCAGATCAAGCCAATGAAGTCCCCCAGGTGCATGGTACTCACTTAAGATTCCACCCATGGTTTGGGCAGTCTGCATGGGGACATGCATGTTTTACATAGGATTGAAGTCCAAGTCAGCAATTAACTGTAAAGCATCCATATCCATCTGTGCCTACTGAAGTCTTAGGGCAGCACAGAATTTGGCTCAGCCTGTGTATGGAAGGCAACAAAATGTGATTTTGGTGCCAATGGTGAAATTCTTACTGACATCAGCAGGGGAATGATTTGCTCTTCTCTATGACTGCAGTCAGAAATGAATCCCTGATTGGCAGCCTCCAAGGAGCTGTGTTTTCTCAAACATCACAAAGAAAGGAAATATTATGTATAACTGAGCTTTAATTGTTTCTTGAGTTTATTTCATCATTGATAGGTTAGACAGTCATTTTAGAGAAATGCTATTATTTCAGTTCTGTCAGAGTGGTATTTTTGCTTGCCTCGTGGCACGAGCTTTCCTAAAAGAAAGTTTCTTAAAAAAAAAAAAAAGACCTCAGTAATGAGTTCTCTGGTATTAAGGAGGAGCATAAACCTGTAAAAATTTAGTAACTATTTAAAGGAAACGCTTTCCATTAAGGAAAAGCTGGAAGATTATTATGCTAATAACAGTCTGGATGGTGCCATTCCATGTAGAATTCCCATAGGTATTAATGGAAGTTTTGTGCTAAATCAGCAGTAGTTTTAGGTAGTGGATTGTAAAAAAGGATATGCTGCCCAGCAGGATCTTAATCCTTCTCCATTTACTTAGGCAAACTTTGTCTTTGAAACGCTTTTGAAATCTGTCCCAAATTTCAGCA
>NW_010340129.1:2555-8267 GCF_000700745.2 Antrostomus carolinensis
GGCTTCAAATGTAAGGGCAACAGAATTTAAATATATTAAGACAGATCTTCTCTTAATCCTGAGATGTATAACGTGGGTTAGAGGAGAAAAGAGCTGTAGCTTTAGCTTGCTAGTTCTTGTCTTAGCCACCGTGGACTGATTTCTCCACATGTTCTTGTACTGTTCTGTTTTCAGGGACTGCTCTGTTGCTTAGACCAGGCTGCTGCAGGGATGGGGCCCCTGGAAGCAGTAGGCGAAGAAAACCAGACAGATGAAATGAAAATGGAGCTGTTTACCAAGCTGTACTTGCCGAAGTACACCACACCGCTCAACGAATTGGCTCTGGACCCTAAACCAGAACTGAAGGACAGCACAACGCTGGTTGAAGTGCAGATAATCCTCATCTTTGCTTACTGCTCCATCATCCTGCTGGGGGTGATCGGGAACTCCCTTGTCATCCATGTGATCATCAAGTTCAAAAGCATGCGCACGGTGACTAACTTCTTCATTGCCAACCTGGCTGTGGCTGACCTGCTGGTGAATACGCTGTGCCTGCCCTTCACTTTGGTTTACACGCTGTTGGGCGAATGGAAACTGGGTCCGGTGTTGTGCCACCTGGTGCCTTATGCCCAGGCTCTTGCTGTGCACGTGTCTACCGTTACTCTGACGGTGATCGCTTTGGATCGGCATCGCTGCATTGTCTACCACCTGGAAAGCAAAATCTCTAAGCGGATCAGCTTCCTGATTATAGGAGTTGCCTGGGCAGTCAGTGCCCTGTTGGCGAGTCCCCTGGCCATCTTCCGTGAGTACTCATTGATTGAGATAATTCCCGACTTCAAGATCGTGGTCTGCTCTGAGAAGTGGCCAGGGGAGGGGCAGCTTAACTATGGCACCATCTATAGCGTCTCCATGCTCCTGATCCAGTATGTGCTGCCACTGGCAGTCATCTCCTATGCCTACGCCCGGATTTGGACCAAGCTCAAGAACCACGTTAGTCCTGGGGCAGGGAATGACCACTACCACCACCGGCGGCAGAAAACCACCAAGATGCTGGTGTGTGTGGTTGTGGTGTTCGCTGTCAGCTGGCTGCCATTTCACACCTTCCAGCTAGTCAGTGACATTGACAGTCAGGTGTTAGACCTGAAAGAGTACAAACTGATCTACACAGTGTTTCATGTCATTGCCATGTGCTCAACATTTGCTAACCCCCTTCTCTATGGCTGGATGAATAACAACTACAGGACGGCCTTCCTCACGGCCTTCCAGTGTGAGCAGCGGCTGGACTCCATCCACCCTGAAGTATCAGCAGCTTTCAAAGCCAGGAAGAAACTAGAAGCAAAGAGGATTCAATTCCCTGGAGACTCTTTCACACAACCTACCAATGTTTAAGATGTCTGTCTTTAAAGAAATATTGAATATGTGGTGGACAAAAGGATAAATCCATCTTGCCACATGCATTTTTAATGCATAGTTTTAGTCATAAATGGTGAAAAAAAAAAAAGTAGCGGGAAATAAAGGCAAATGGTATGACTTGAGGGGAGCTGGTTGGCATCAAGAGTATGTAACTATACAACTCCAAGGAAATAAAACGGAGAGATTTGGTTTATGGCTGTCTCTAACAGAGTAAGAGGTGCTCCTATCCCTCCCATCTCTTTTTGACAAGTCTAAAGCAGAGTTTGCTGGTTTTGCTCTAGAAAGGCAAATGGCTGATTTCTAGCACAGGAATGTTGACGATGGGAGCAGGTAGTTTTTATGTTGCACATGGAGATCAGGGAGAGCAGAAGTCTGATGGGAGGATGAAGCCTGTCTTGGGGGAATGGGCTGTGCTGGTTAAAGTGCAAAGTTTTCAGACCCATTTTCTCCCGCAGGTACCTTTTGTGAAGATAAGGGAATTAAGAAGAGAAATGTTACTGTTTTTCACTTGTGCTGAAGTACTTCAAACCAGAGCATTTGAAATGAATTAGGGGAAAAAAAAGAAAAGAGAAAAGAAAAAAAAGACCAAACCAACAAATAACCAAGCAACAGGTCCAATGTGAAGAAAGGTCAAGTTTTTCTACCTAAAACCTGTGGGTTTTAGCCAATCCAATGGTCTAAAAAGTCATTCCTTAAGAATCATCTGTGGTTATGCTGGTGAGAAAATCGTAAGCCTGTGACCTGATCAGTCATTCCCTGCAAATCCCTACCTTTCACTCTGCACTGGGAACAGCTCACAAACACAGTGCTTTAAAGTGGCATTTGAGGGCAGGGGATGCAGGCTCAGGTCTTCTGTGAGCACTTCATAAACTGCCAATAGTTTAATTTTCAGAACCTACTTAAATGTCTAATGTGTCATTAACTCCACAGGCTTTGAATTGTTGCTGCTTTCTCCCTGGATAATAAAACAGCAGATAATTTTGATCCTCTGGAAAGGCTGCTAGATGGTAATGTGCTTTTCCTTATTGTGGTTTTATGTCACACACTCGTCTTGAAGCTTTTTCCATCTTTAGCCTTTGTAAAAATTAAGAATGTCTGAATGACTGTAACCTAATAACAGTATGCTAGCTTTATGCAGTAACTTATCAGTTATTCTGCATGCTGTAGTTAATAGTTAAATTCCTTTTTTTGCTCAGGTATAAAATTTTAATCTGTTTACCGTGTTGTACGCAGCAATGTTCAACTCTTCTGTGTCTTTGTTTAGCCTCTTTGAACTCATTAGAGATGAAGAAAATTTCAATCCATATTTATTCCAAGCTGCCCTGTTGCTTATCTAGAATAAAAACAAGCGTGATACTTTCACTTGGAGTCTCTTTTCACAGCTACGTTGCAGCTGCCTCATTTTTTTCTCTCCATTTTTCAGTGTTGCTAAATTCATTGTATTCTCTCTTACAAATTAAAAACCACCAAAACTCCAGTACTGAAGTGTTAGCAATGTATTGAATGGTATCAGATCTTTATCAAGTGGAGAAATTCATCTTTGTGTATGCAGTATTTGGCATCATCCTTTAAATATCCATGAAATCATTTGGACTTGGATTTTCATGAACAGAGAAGTGAGGTCTGGAGAATTAGCTAGTGTTTACTCAAGCAGGAAAAAGTATCCATCATTCTTAACCAGTTTTACAAAAATAGATTAATTCTCAGACATGTTGAGGACATGATATTGTCCACAAGTTATTTTTGTCTGAGTATTAATAATATCCAAAATGTAAGCTCAGAACTGTTGTGTGTGAGGAAGGATTACAGAAGTGTGCAATTATTATGGGCATCAATCACATGTATCAGTTACAGTTGACTCTGAACCCTTCATCAGAAGTATTATTGCCACAAATAGCCTCCATTGTTTAAAAAGCAAATGGTTTAAAAGTTCTGTTTCAACTCTTTTAAGCCTGTTAGAGTGTGGTGTATAGACAGTTTTGAAGTAACCATGACAGCGTGTGCTAAAACTACAATTGCTGGGCTAATTCTCCATAATTTTAAGTCTGCTTTACGTCATCCTGTATAAAAGTGATTAATTACAAATTATCTTTCAGTATATTTCATGGTATCTTTATTTTACTGCTTCCTGAGCTTTCTCTGCAGCCATTGTGTTGAGCCAAAGCTAGTACACTAGTTTATTGCATTGCTTTCCTCTCTGCTGTGTGTAGGTGCTGCCTGGGTCGGTGCCTGTTTTAGGGTCACATGCACAGTGTCCCACTGCATGGTGTGGATTTTCCTGGGGGTACTTGAAGATGGGATGTGGAAGAGCCAGCACACAGCCTGCCACATAGCTTGATCGCTCCTGCACGAACACAGCTACACCCTTTAGTACCTCTTCATGTTGGAGGAAAATTAGGCATTTTTGTCACCAAAAGCAATGAGACAGCAACATCCCTCAGTTGCCCCAAATCCCAACTGTCAGAAGGATGTGGAAAGCCAGGGTTTGTCCCCATTTCCTCCTAAGGGAAAGTGAACTTCTAAGTAGCCTCTAACCATTGGACTGAGAAGTCTGGAGGGGAGCCTCTGCTTTGCCTGAAATAGGAACTGGAATCCAGGTCTCCCCATTCACCCATTAGTGCTTTAATTCATTTTTTTGAAAGCACAATATTCTTTTCCTATTGGAAAAGGTACATGTTTTATACAAAGCAAAAGAATACCAGGAGCAACCCTTACTGAAGAATCTGCAAGCAGGCGGTGTGGCACCCAAAATGAAATGCCATCCGTGATTCAGAGCAAGAATTTGAACCGACACACCTCAGTTCGCAGGAGAGTGACCCAGTCAGCACACGGCAGCCTCTCCTGAGGTAGCAACATATGTCTTCTTACAGCTATTCTGCTGTGTATAAAATAACTCAACTTTAAATATTATGATTTTATGGACAAGTGGTTATGACCTTTGCACGGTACTTGGCTTCCAGGCCAAGGATATCAAAACAGAATAGACAGAATTTAAGCTATTGCCCCTAGTTCTTCATGAGTATTTCTACTATGAAAATACTGCAATACAGACAGGAGGAGTGCAAGTAGAGTAGCATCATGCTAATCTCTGTGACTCTCATTTGGGGTTAGCTTATAAAAGGGGGACCTATCCACCACATGGATCCCATCAGATGTAATCTAGGATCTTAGCTGCTCAGCATTTAGCTAGTTCTGGGCCTCACTGGAAGAACACATTTTGATGCTTTGCAGATTTTACTGTCAGAAATGAGACTCCAGGCTTAGGCAGCAGCAGAGTCCTGAACAGTAAATAATTAGATATGTACAGCTGCACCAGTACTTTCTCCCAGCACTGGCTGGGCACAAGCTATCTCAAGCCTGGGGGCAGAAGAGCCACACTCATGCTCCCCTGAGGCTCTCATTCTTTGCCTCAGAGGAAGACATGGCAGCATGGGACCAGCTTACAGGCACAGCACCATGCTGCTTCTGGACAGGTGTTAAAAGTCATGTTGCCTCTTTAGGGCTGCAGCCATTGGTCTACAAGTGGAGAAGGGGATGTCATCCTGAGTAAGTTTGCCTGGGTATTCTGGGAGGCCAGTGAAGCTGGTTTTTTGGTATGTGAGGACAGTGCTGAACCATCACCTAGCCCCATGAGTAATCTGTCTTCCCTGAGAATTGTGATCTCCACATAGAGCAGCAGGCTATTCCTGAGCAGAAAGTATAGCATTGTGAATCTGAGAAAAAATAGATCTGAGGGTATAAGCAATTAAAATAGAGGGACTAAGCCTGGGCAACAAATTGATTTAGTATACACATCTGTGTAGATATAAATTGTATGGCAGAGCTGTGCAAAAGCTGTTCGGTAGGGTTTAGTTTGTTGGAATTAATTGTTGCCCCACAATTGCTATAACCACGTCTTGTATAAAATGTGTAATGGACATACATATATTGCCAAAATGCTAGTAAGTTAGGTAACACTAAGAGTAATAACTGAATGTAAAATAATATCTGCATTTTATCTGTCAGACCACAAAAAACCCACTGAATTCACAGATTAGTATAATCTACTTCCTTGCTTCATAGTTTCTAAACTCAGTGATTTTTCTTATATTAATCCAGATAATGACCTTAAGGGATGAATTTTGTCTTTAGATCCCTGAGTTCTTTACCTGGTGCCATGAATATAAATGCCACACCACAACAAGGGAGCTACTTTATGCCAAATTACAGGTTCTTTGCCCTAAGAAGCTAGGAGATGTATGTAAATCTATGCAAGGTTAGTGTTGCTGAAGAGCCATGGTTTTAAGACTGCAGTTGTATTGGGTTTGCGTGGCAAGGTTT
>NW_010340130.1:0-410 GCF_000700745.2 Antrostomus carolinensis
TCAAATCAAGATGGGAAGGGTAAGGGGTTTCTAAGGAGCATAACAGGTGTCTGTGACGATCTCCCTGTGTTCTTAAAACAGAACATAGAAATCCAGTAATTTCCTAGTGCTGTTGCTGTAGTTGCCTATTTCAGTGTGATTTTTAGTATTAAAACAAAGGCAGTTCGCTTCAGGACACCCTAAAAGTAAGTTTTGTTGCCAGGTTGGCCAGTGGGCTAGTTACCTGGCCAGGTTGTCACATAACTCATCCTATATACAGTCACTTGCGTATGTTCTCTCTGGTCAAGGTCCAGAGAATAAGGACTTCAAACAACTTCAAACAACAGTGACCTATTCATTATTAACTGATTAAGGCTAACATAAACAATATTAACTTAAACTAACTTCTTTGATTAGGATGCCCTCTATCA
>NW_010340131.1:0-303 GCF_000700745.2 Antrostomus carolinensis
CCTGAGCAAGCAGCACCTTCAGCCAAGCAACGTCATCAGCCACCCCCACTGCAGACGGATTGAGGAAAGACTCCCACCACGTACGGCATCTGCTTCCCTCTCCACACTGAGCCCGTCTGTGAGGAGCTGGGGGAAGATTTCCCCTGCTCTGCTTTCCACACGCACGGGGGAAACGCAGCAGCAGGGGAACAGGTCAAAGCCCGGGCAGCTGCTGTCCAGCTGCAAGAAGTATCATGAAGAAACAGCCCGGCCAGTGTGAATTCCTGTGGCAACGGAGCCGGGATGCTGAGCAAAGGCCAGGGT
>NW_010340131.1:347-903 GCF_000700745.2 Antrostomus carolinensis
TGGGTCAGGAAGCCTCTGGTACAGACCTGCGCTGCCCTGCAGACGCCTCCTCCGCGCTGCCATAATCCTGCTGTCCAGGTGGATTATTGGAGGTGGAGGTGGCTGACAGCACAGGGAGGGGGTTATAAAATCTGCCTGATAAGCCTCCCGCAGGTGAATCTCCCACGGGAATCTCCAGCCAAACCCCAGGGCAGAGCTGGAGGTCAACCACCCCCGAGTGACTGCACCCCAGCAGACCCCAGTGTGGGGGCAGGAGCCCACCCCCAAGCACCCAGCCACCGGTACAGCACCAGCTGCAGTTTGTTGCCTCAGAAGAAGGTGACACGCTACGAGACAGGATTACATTTCCTTTTAATTGATCAGAGCGTTTTCTCCGCCTCCATTTGTCCCGCACCATCTGTACCATCGGGGAAGCCAGGACAAGTAGGACAGTCTGGGGTTCCTCTCCATCGACACTGGGATTCCTGCAGCACACAGAAGCAGAGTGGGTTTGAACAGGGGGGGGGTGGGCTCGGCAGAGCGGTGGATTCCGATCCCAGGGCTTGGCCCCCGCTTG
>NW_010340131.1:1063-1315 GCF_000700745.2 Antrostomus carolinensis
ACAGGCGCTGCCGCCCAGCGAGTCTCCCAACTGCCAGCACGTGGGAAGGAGAGGGATGAGGCACAGTCTTAGCAGGGTAGAGGGAAAAGGGGCCACGAGGTAAGCAGCCCGGCCTGGCCTCCCCCGAGACAGAAGCTGTTTGTTTTTAGTGGGAGGGAGTGTACACGGAGCAGAGGCCACACATGGCTGCTCTCCCCCCAGGGCCCCAAGGCATCCAGCCTGCTCCGGAGCTGCCCCTGGCGTGGCTGGCCC
>NW_010340131.1:1437-2045 GCF_000700745.2 Antrostomus carolinensis
CTCCCCAACAAGCCCACCCAGAGCCCACCCACGGAAAGGGACACCACTCCCTGCAACCCAGGCACAAAGCCCTGTCTTCCCCTGGGCAGCCCAGCAGGCCTGGCTGCTGTGAGGAAGCTCCCTGCAGGCAGCACGGAGCAGGGACTCATCTCCAGGTCTGGAAATCCCAGCCAGGACGTAGGTGACACTCACCTTAATTACTCCAGGGCTTTTACAAGGGCTTCATTAGCTTCTACTTTAATCTGAGCTTCTGCTTTAGCTGCTTCATCAGATGCTGCAGCCATCTCTGAAACAGCCTTCTCCAGGTTTGATTTTGCAGTCTGAACGGGAGGGCACAAGCAATGTGTCATCGAGAGACCACCCCAGGAGAGGTGAACTGTCCTACAGCCCCTGAGCCACCCCCCTCCCTTCACTGCAGTCGCTGGCCCCACGCACAGGGCCCCACAGACCCGCTTACATGGCTGCACGGGCAGCAGACGCCTTATCAACAGGCCCTGGTGAGGAAAAGCTGTTCCCGAGACTAAGAGGGGTGGGGAAGGGCCAGATCAGCATCTGTCTGAGGGGAGGGAAGTGGCCTGCACAAGGGTTAATGACTGCGGCTTCCCCTC
>NW_010340131.1:2214-3159 GCF_000700745.2 Antrostomus carolinensis
AGCCCTCAGTCTGGGCACGCTCTCCGCAGCCACAGGAAGCTCCTGAGACAACCACCCCACATGAGAGAAGTGGGGAGCAAATCCCCCCTCCACAAGGGAGCCCAGCAGCCAGGGCCTGCCCGAGGGAGGGAGGACACAGCCCGGCCAGCGGGGACCAGGGTACTCACTGCCAGATCCAGCATGTCCATCGTCACCGCCTCCTCTGCCAGCACCTGCACCGTGGAGTCCGCGTTGACCGTGACAGAGCCACTGCTCACTGCAACGGCACAACAGCGGGGGCTGCGTCAGGCAGCGCAGGGGGGGCTGCCGGGTGGGCTGCGTTCGGGGGTCCACACACAGGACAGCACTGGTGAGCTGATCCCCGGAACCTCCGTGATCCCTCTGCCAGAACAAAACCTCGACGCCCTCCTGTAACACCTCCCAGGTCCCACAGGGACTCGTTTCCTACCCAAAGGGAAGCTAAAGCCAGGAACATGCCCAGGATCTGAGCAGAACCTGACCCCAGGCTCACACAGAGTCCCATCTTCCAGGGCAGACCCCTGGCCCTGCAGGGCAGCTTCCAGCAGCCCCTGGGAAAGCAGAAATCCCTGGAAGTGCACCAGGGCACCTTGATGGGCAGAGCCTCCCTGTGAAAGCCCCGAGAGCAGCCCCCCACGCACGTTCCTCCCTCTCCAGCTCCACCTGCTTTACCTACCAAAGTACTTGGTGGCTGTGCCATCCTCAGCATAGACTGTCACAACTCCTGGTTTGAGGACCTGCAGGGTGGGGACATGAGAGGCCAGGATACCAAAGGAACCCGTCAGCGTGGGCACGTCCACCTGCTTCACGTTGGCACCGTTGTAGAACACCTGGATGGAGATGGGAACAGTCTGTCACCAGGAATGGAGGGGAAGGAGGGAGGTGGCTTCCCTGACTCCAGAGAGCCGAGGGATGTGGCAGGCAGCC
>NW_010340132.1:0-546 GCF_000700745.2 Antrostomus carolinensis
GGGGGGACACAGGGACAGGGGGACACGGGGATGGGAGGACACGGGGACACAGGGACAGGGGGGTACACAGGGACATGGGGACAGGGTGACACAGGGACGGGGGGACGGGGACACAGGGATGGGGGGACACAGGGACAGGGGTGACACGGGGACAGGGTGACACAGGACAGGAGGTGACACGGGAATGGGAGGTGACACAGGGACAGGAAATGACACGGGGACAGGAGGTGGCATTAGGGACAGGTAGTGGTGTCAAGGACAGGGAGTGGTGTTGGAGACGGGGTGACACAGGGACTGAGGGTGACACTGGGGACAGGAGGTGGCATCAGGGACAGGTGGTGTTGTCAGGGACAGGGAGTGGCACTGGGAACAGGTGGTGACATGAGGACAGGAGGTGGTGTCAGGGAAGGGTAGTGACACTGGGCAGGCAGTGGCACTGGGGACTGGTGGTGACACGGGATAGGTGGTGGCATCAGGGACAGGTAGTGACACTGGGGACAGGCAGTGGCACTGGGGACAGGAGGGGACACTGGGGACAGGTGGGGG
>NW_010340132.1:591-1472 GCF_000700745.2 Antrostomus carolinensis
GGTGGTGGCATCAGGGACAGGTGATGGCACTGGGGACAAATGGTGGCACTGGGGACAGCTGAAGGTGCTGGGGACAAGTGATGGTGTCAGGGCCAGGCAGTGGCACTGAGGACAAGTGGTGGCATTGGGTACAGGTGGTGGCAGCAGGGACAAGCAGTGGCATCAAGAACAGGTGGTGGCTCTGGGGACAAGTGGTGGCTCTGGGGACAGGTGGTGGCACCAGGGACATGCAGTGGCACTGGGGACAGGAGGTGGCACTGGGGACAGTTGGTGGCACTAGCACAGGTGGGACAGAATGGTGGGTTCCCGTGTGTCCCCACATGTCCCCCCTGTGTCTCCACATGTCACCCTTATCCCCGTGTCTTTGTCCCCATGTGTGTCCCCATGTGAGTCCCCAGTGTCCCCATGTTCGATTGTCCCGTGTCCCCACATGTCCCCCCACATGCTCATAGTGTCCCCATGTCTTTATGTCCCCGTGTCCCAATGTCCCTGTGTGTCCTCATCGTCCCTTGTCACTCTCTGTCCCCCCTGCCCGCCATGTCCCCCCATCATCCTGTGTCCCCACGTGCCCCGTGTCCCCATCTTCCCGTGTCCCCCATGTCCCCATTGTCCCTTGTCTCTCTGTGTCCCCCTGTGTCCCTCTGTCCCTCCATTGTCCCATGTCCCTGTGTCCCCCTTGTCCCTCTGTGCCCCCCTGTCCCTGTGTCCCTCCATTGTCTGTTGTCCCCCGTGTCCTTGTGTGTCCCCATCTTCTTGTGTCCCCATCATGTCCCTCTGTGTCCCCAGTGTTCCTGTGTCCCCACATTGTCCCGTGTCCCCAGTGTCCCTGTGCCACGTGATGAGCCCTTACTCAGCCGAGTGCCATCGCTGTCGGTTTTCCT
>NW_010340132.1:1643-1870 GCF_000700745.2 Antrostomus carolinensis
GCGCTGTGACGAGGGGACAGTCTGATGGCACAGGGACATGGGGACACTGGGGACATGGGGGACACTGGGGTCAGGGATGTTGGGGACACTGGGGACTGTGGGGACAGGGATGGGGACAGGGTCCCTGAGGATGGGGACACTGGGGGACAGGATCTATGGGGACAAGGGACACTTAAGACAGGGGCCTTGTAGAGGTGGACCCTGGGGACAAGGGACCCTTGAGATGG
>NW_010340133.1:0-563 GCF_000700745.2 Antrostomus carolinensis
GGGTGGCTCTGCGCTGGCACACTGGCACCCTGGCACCACCAAAGACCTTTGCCTCCTGCAGTAAACATGTTCATCAATTATTAACTGCAATTAAGGGGTGAGAAATCCCTTTCTCATCTTCCTCATTCCTTGTGCTCATCCCTCAGCTCCCACCCAGCCCAGCCCCATGCTCGTTCCCCAACTCCAGCCCCCCAGGTCCCCATGATCCCATACTGGGTGCTGTCCCCCAGGATTCAGCCACCCCAAGTTGCACCCATGGGACTCTGAGGAGGGATGCAGTACCTGTGGGGATGCAGGGGGATCCCAAACTGCCCCAGGGGATCAGAGAGGGGTTGGGGATACAACCCACATCCCCCAGGCTGGGGACATCAGGGTCCCACCAGGACAGGCAGTGGGCACCAACCCCGTGGTGCAGCTACCAGGTCAGGTGCCTGGGGCCCTCTGCACCCCCCTGCCACCCGCTCCCCTCCCCGGGGGCTCAGCCCAGCCTCCCTGACCTACTTCGGACCCGCTGGGACAAGGGCGGACTGTGCAGCTCCACTCAGGCAGAAGAGGGCTGGGAG
>NW_010340134.1:0-3511 GCF_000700745.2 Antrostomus carolinensis
TGGGCTTCCCATGGGGTCACAGCCTCCTTCGCCACCCACCTGCTCTGGTGTGGGGTCCTCCACAGGTTGCAGGTGGTCATCTGCTCCGCCATGGACCTCCATGGGCTGCAGGGGGACAACTGCTCCACCATGGACCTCCATGTTCTACAGCGGCACAGCCTGCCTCACCATGGTCTTCACCACAAGTTCAAGGGAATCTCTGCTCAGGCGCCTGGAGCACCTCCTCCCCATCAGTGACCCACAGCTGCCTCACCATGGTCTTCACCACAAGTTCAAGGGAATCTCTGCTCAGGCGCCTGGAGCACCTCCTCCCCCTCAGTGACCTTGGTGTCTGCAGAGTTGTTTCTCTCACATATTCTCACTCCTCTCTCTGGTTGAAACTGCTATTATGCAGCAACTTTTCTCCCTTCCTAATATGTTATCACAGAGGTGTAACCACTGTCACTGAGTGACTCAGTTTTGGCCAGCAGCGCGTCTGTCTTGGAGATGATTGACATTGGCTTTACCTGACATAGGGAAAGTTTCTGGCAGCTTCTCACAGAAGCCAGCCCTGTAGCCCCCCTGCTACCAAAACCCTTGCCACGCAAACCCAAAATAATACTAAAAAAAAATTTTCACATATATATTAAGGATGATATAATTTCTGCTAAACTCTGTTATCCAGAAATGCAAGTCGTGGGACATCCCATTCTATGCAAAACCTGGATAACTCCACATATAGTGGGGAGGTCGAGATGAGGACACTCAACCTTCAAAGTTATTCAGGCATGTCTGCACACTCTGGAGTCTTCAGTACTGAAGTAACTCATATTATCCAGCACTTGAGCTCTGCACCACTCCAGAACTACACCTCCAAGGCACATGAGCTGCACAGTGTGGAGCTATAAACACCTGGCCAAGGTGCTTGTCACACAATAAATGTTGTACCTCTGGTTCAGAACTGCCCCAGAAAATCATGGACAAGTTCACAGGTCACTGCTTATGGGCTAATGTCCACAGAAGGATAAATCTACAACCTGAGTGACAGGGGATGTCCTGAATGAGGACATCAAATTTTGCTAGTAAGTCAATGATTAACCACATGTAATTAGGGAGAAATAATTCCTCAAAGCATAATTTTTAAACTAATATTATACAGTGAAGTAGGTTTTTTTTCAAAATATTACTTTTTATGTAAGAAGAATGCTTGATATGTGCAGTTTGGCAAATCTCATGTTTCCATGTGTGAGATAATAGCTTTGCAATCCTTTATTTGTCATTAAAATAAGCAAAAAGAAAAATGGTGCTGTGATGATTACCGAAACACGAAGTCTGCACTGTCAATCTCCCGGCCACATCTGCTGTTCTTCAGAATTCCTCCGTTCCCAACCACAGCACATTTCTTAAACTGGGAGCGGTGGTACGGCATATCCTGCAACATCACAGCAAGGAAACAGTTAAAAATCTCGAAATATGGAGGCAACAAGTCTCTTTTTTTTTTACATTTTCTTCTTTATTGTGCAGCTGCATCTTGCTGCAGATGCATTAATCACAGGAAGTTGACACTGGATCTGGCCCGCAATATTCCCATGGTGTACATAAACGGATAAGATTGTTTTCTGTGCAATTAGAGATACTATTGGCAACTAACTCAGAGGGGAAAAAAAAAACCCAATAACCTCGTTTTGTCCAGACTTATATAATGGAAGAAGTTATTTTAGAAATTTGCTTTCCCTTCTAATTTCCACACAAGGGCATGAACCATAAAATTAGCGTACCCCATACATTGCTTTCTGAGCTGCCTGCCAACTGCTCGCTTCTCAGGCTCTGATGTCCTGCTTTTGAGAAGTCTGCACACATAGTTCCACAGCAGCAAGTAAAGCCCAAGAAGTCTAAGTCAAACAGCACATTACATGAGAATCTGACACAAATTTTTACACAAATTTAAGTGCCTGCTGCCACTAATAGTATTAATTATTATTAGTTAGCACTTGTACTAACAGCAGTGCGTAGAGCCTTTGGTCAGGCAACCTTTTTGGACTTGTGTAGGACACATCTGTAATCTTCAGGCAAAATTCTGTCTTCATATGAAGACGCGCAGCTGCTGCTGAAGGCAGAGAAAGTGAAAATCACTTCTCCAAGAACAGAACTGGGTCGTTAGGGTGAGAGGGTTGTGATGCAGAACTGAGCTGTGCTACACCTCATAAATATGTAGAGAGGGGCTTATATAAGCATGAGAGCGCTCGTTTTGGTACATACATATTTTATCAATAACTTCATACCACAAACTACAGAGAGATGCAATAATGGCATGACATTTCTAGGTGATTATTCCCAGAATCTTTCCATAGCATTCATAAGCCATGAGGGAAAAGGGCACACAATTACACCTGTTTGAGAAAAGCAGCAGCTGTCTAACAGAGAGGCAATAGAGAGCTGCCTGTGCTTTATCCAGTGATTTCTTAACACAAAATGCCTTGGCAGTCCTGAAAGGGGAGATCAGAAGCAAGGTCTCCACACTCAGCACAAGGCTCGAGCCCTTATGGTCTTGCTCCCATGCTTTCAGTCCTTTATCTCCTGTATTTGCTATGCTGCAGCCCTGTTTTTAGGCAGAGGGCGGCTTTGGTCATGTAGCTGCTGCCCAGTGAATCTCAAAGGTACCTTGGCAAGTGATAACATATCCAAGCACCCTCAAGTCACACCTGGATAAATAAAACAGCAGCCATAGGACACTCCTAGCAAAAGCATAGGAGGCTAATCTTTCATGAGTTCATCTGTGCAATCAGGCAGGGTTTTGAGGATAATACTCCTGGATTTAGATGTACCCGCTCTTGGCATGTCTCCAGATGCCAAAGCCCTTTCCTGGATCTGAGCCTTCACCTTGCTCTGCCCCAATTCCCCATGTGCACTTTTAGATAACAGCACTACCCTACCTCTTACTAGTGCCCAAAGAGCAAACAGATTAAAAGTGGTTATACCTTGAAGGATAACATTAATGACACAAATCTAAGTGCTTAACTTGAATATTTTTCTGATTTTTCTGAAAATTTTTCTGATATTTCAGTTATCCCCTCCAAATATACCATTTTAAATTCATGAGGTGTGTCCCATGATAAATCCATAGTCACATAAACACATTTCTGCACATCAGTCACTATGTGCAATGGGAATTGCCCACTGGTTATAACTTTGAATGACCCTCAGGTCGAGGATTATTTACTGAAAAGGTTTTGAATAATCATTATGATTAATATATTTAAAAATTGTGCAGCCTGTTCACAGAGAAGCTGCAAACAGAACTAAGTATAAAAAGTTAGTTATTGTGAAAATGAATTATAAAATAATCATGCCCCTAAAAAAGCAGACCTACCCTAAATGTTGGATTTATTATATGTGAGTATTGTGCTTTTAAAATGTACAGATCAGTAAGTGCTTCTTTTATTCAGTTTTCTTAAGTTATTTCATTAACCACTTTGCTGCTAGGTCAGTAATTTTCTGCAGGAAAATACATACATACATACATACATACATA
>NW_010340135.1:0-5281 GCF_000700745.2 Antrostomus carolinensis
ATATAATATATAATTATAATAATTATATTATATATAATTATATATTAAGGCTGAATAAACCTTCTGTTCTTTCAGAATATTTTCAGTTGTCAAGTAACTACTTTTTTCAGTTTGAATTTAGCTCAAACAACTGCAAATATTCTTACAAAGGCTCAAAAAAAAAAGTTTTAATTATCACGGCGATGAATGACAGGATATTTTTTACAGATTACTTGAATAATAAAAACAGTATCTGAATTAAAAATTATGCTTATTGAAAAACATTTTTGAATGTTTTATTAGAAAGTGTTTTGATGTGTATACCATCAGTGGAAGAAAGGGCAAATCTACAAATAGGGAAGAAAAATATTGAAGAGATGCAATAATCCTCTTCTCAGTAAGTCATTAAAAACCAAAAGCTCCACTCTTACTGGACTTACAGGTTAGGTCCTCCCTCCTGTGAGCTTCCTAACATTACAGAGCTCCTAGTGCACTTTAATTACAACAACAAAATTATAATTGTGACTGAAACTGTCAAGGATTTACATGAAAATCACACAGGATAACACAAGCAAAAAACTCAAAATATCTGTAAAACTCAATATTGTTAAAATTGAAGAAAACTGATGCCTCTTTTGTGTGTTGGGTAAGCCAGAGTGCCTACTGATAGGCAAGCTGGTAACAGACTTCTCTACCTACCTGAAATATCGATGCAAAGGTAAGACATGGGAAAACAGACAAATTCAGAAAGAAATTGGACAGTTTTGACAAATGTGGTACTTAATCACAAAAGTAAAAGTCATGGTAGATTCCCTATCAGTCCCAGTAGGTTCCATATCACTTGAAGTGTTAAAATGTAACTGGATATTTTGCTAAGAGGTAAGTTTGAACTTAAACAATTTAGAAAAACCCTATAGCCATACTAGAGATCACTGATCACAACACTGAGTGGCCTTTGTAATCTACAAAATGTAGGCTGTTCAATAAAGAAAATTTTAGAAATCTTTTCCAGCTTCTAGACTCCTTGAATTTAGAAAAGGGTACTTCCTATTGTCAGAATTATAGCTACCATTAATCCTGTGGTAGACTTCTGGATTTCTTTTCTCCATTGCTTTTCAAAGTTAGGACACACACTGTATGGTGAATCACCTTCATTCAGTTCAAACAGGTCAGCCCTTTCCAATGGCTTCTTATAACCCATAGATACTAGCCTGAAAGAAAGCAATTAATGTAGATAGCATGAAATACAGCAGACAAAACAAGCAGAACCACTAATTCAAAAAGCTAATGATATAACTTAGTGTATATAAACAAACTCTATAGTTAAAATAATATATGTAATACTATAAAGGCTACAGACTAAATAGTGGAACACACAGTCACCTTAAATAAACTTAAATTCACCTGAAGTAAGAAGAGCCCAAGTAGATTGTCACATCTGAACAGCAAATTCTGAGGAACCTTTGTAACTCAGAATCTGTCTATATTTCTGATCCCATATTTCTTTTTAGGAAAATATACTATTTCATAAATGGGTGTAGCATCATTACCCACTTACTACTGTGATCTGGAATGAAATACCTTTGCTATCACAGGACTAGGATCACAGAATCATAGAACTGTTTAGGTTGGAGAAGACCCTTAAGATCATCTAGTCCAACTGTTAAGCTAACACTATGAAGTCTATTACTAAATGATGTCCCTTAGTGCCAAGTCTACACATCTTAGATGCCTCCAGGGATGGTGACTCATTATGTTGCGACTCATCTTTAACCAGGGTAACAATATTAAACTACTGGATTTTAGCACAAATACAATGGAAGTTTCCTTATAGCAGATCTTCAGCTGCTAAAATTTTGTTCTAATAAAGTGCTTTTACCCATTTAAGTGTCAACAAACACTAAAACTGGTCTTAAAAATGGCAAAATAAGGCTGATGAATACACTGAACCTAAAGGAACACTGAAAGAAAACTAGATGATTTGGAATTTTTGATGAGCATGTCAGATTTATGACAACTCAAAGCAAATTGTGACATACCATTTCTGAGGTTGAGAAAATGCAGAAGGATTAATGTTGACAATGTTCCCTAACTTAAAGGAAGTCCCAGACATCTAGGAATCAACAAGAGATGCATGCATAGACACTGGGGTGTATGTCCTGTCAGTGGCAGCGTTAATGCTTACAAGCTGGTGAGGATTTGCAGCTGAGAGCTGCAACACCAGAGCAGTGCCTACCTTCTCTAGTGTGCACTTCCAGTGTACCATTCCTGTGCCGGTTAGTGCCAGTGCTGGGCTTGGGGCTCACGTCTGTGCTATTGTGCTTATCACAGGACAGAAAATAAGACTCAGAAACACTTTTTTGGAGGTTGTAAAACTATGGTTAGGCCACTGAAACATCTACTGAAGCTGTAACATTAATACAAAGTGAATTTGCCTTACACTTGACAAATTAAGGCAAAAATACCTCAGCTTCTCACTAACAGCACCAGCTTCGGAGACCTGAGGAAAGCAGAATGATTGGTACTCGAGTGGGAACTGTCATTTAGGAATTCTGCAGAACTCATCTCAATGCTAAAACTCACAGCTGCCGGAGGACAAACAGATCTACCAAATGCTCTCCACACCACAATCTTCAGATTGCCTGAATTCTAAAGAAACATACTATAGCATTACGGGTTTATTACATAACAATTAATTTGAGACGCCCTCATTTAGATTGCAAGCACTTAAGGCGAGTATATATCAGCCATAATTTATTGTGTTTGATTGTGATCGGAAAGAGGGAACATATCAAATGTTCACAATATTAGTTTAATTGCATTCAGTTATTTCATAGCTAAATAAGCTCTCACTGAATAGAACAGAAATTCTTTTTTTTCCCCCCTCTCTTCTTTTTGTTAAACATTGTGGAATCGGTTAAAAAAATATAAGGGAGAGCCTAGTTTGAACATTCGGGCGAACGCTGTGGCATAATGAACACGTAACTGTCATTTAGAAGCACTGCACTCCGTACACTGCATAACTTTCTAGAAAAAAAAGAAAATTTATATTTATGATGTAGGAACATAAGGATTGGTAAAAACCAAAGTTACTCTGAAACTGATGGTGAACTCCTAGCTTCAAAAGGGACAAAGGTTAACCTAATACTCTGAATCCTTGAAAAAAATCTGTGTTTTGTCTCAGAATATTAATAGCAAATACCATTTTCAGTTTTTCCTTAATAATACTGAATAAAGCAAGAAACAGTTATAATACTCTTGAAATGTTTTTCTCTTTTTTTTTTTTTTTTTTGAAGTGTATATGTCCAACTCAAGTGATTTTTAAAGAAAAAAGAAAAATGCTAAAAATCAGTAATGGTCACAAGATATAACACATGAAATTGTTTGAAATAACATCCAAAATATTAAGTGACGGGAAGCTGCATGACTTGATATAGTTGAGCTTTAAGTTCCTGGTTTTGAGTGGAAAATTTCCCAAGAAACAGAGGGACTTTATTGGTGTTTATGAACAGATGATCTACAATGATAACACGTGGCCTGCCATAAAAGAGGAAAACAAGCATGAAATTGGCTACTTAGAAAATACCTTAAATGTACTACTGAATATTTGTTCCTGGAGATCTAGAAAATTCTTGTATCACTACATGGAGTATAAAGGAAACCTTATTTTAATTTTTGCCTATTGACAAACTTTACACAGACAGATAATAAATAAAAAAGGATAGCCTAATCTGGCCTTCTATATCCTGTTGTCTAAAAATATTGTCTATTGTGACAAGAACACTGTGTGACAAGAACACTGTGCTGTGTTATAAGTTTTATAACTTATAACACTAAGTTATAAAAAATAATGTTTAAAATAATGCCATTAGATAACATATAAAATTACCGTTACTATTACTGCACAAAATATTTGAATATGACCTCTGAAAGTTGTAAACTTTTATTATAGTACAAAAAGCTAACAGCAACCTCAGGATCAGGCTTTGGCTCAAGCCAGAATGATAGTGTGGAATATAAGTGCATGCTCCAGAATTCTGTGAATTATAAATCAATGAAAACCAACAAGCAGTTTATTAAATTCTCACCTGCTAAACCAGGAATATGTTAATCTACTGAAGAAAAAAAACATTCTCTTCAGGGCTGCGTTTCTGTTTTAAAAAGAAAAAAGGAAAACATATCAATGTTACTTGAAAGACTGAAGTTGGGTTTTTTTTTTTTCTTTTACTAAACATGTAGTTTTTAGGAGCTATTTAGTTCTGAGCTATAATAAGGTCTACACTTATACTTTTTTGTGTGCTACCTTCTCTCACCAGTAAACACTAACACAAGGTGTGAAGAATGAGATCTACAGTCTCATGACTTACTAGAACAACTTAACTTGCTGTACGAGGGTATTAACCACCACCTTAGCTTGATTTTACACCGTTTACACATACCCTAGAGTATGATCACACCTACAATAAAGCATAGGAGATGGACTCGATGATCCTTAAGGGTCTATTCCAATTTGAGATATTCTATGATTCTATGTCCAATATAAGCACACCTTCATTAAATCTTTGACAGTTAAAATCCTGCAAGGCTTTTTTTCCCCCATTTGAAATCCTAGCTATTGGAAATTATCAACCACGAATACCTGAAGAGCAGCAAACTCCTTTGAGACCTTAAAAGATTAAGTACTACTAACGTGTACTGTACACAAAAATGAGAATATGAGGCTTGTGCACTGCTGCCAACTTCGTAAGTCACTGGAGATAAGTGTAATAGAGACAAACAAATATGAACTCTCCCATACTTCCTGAGGAATGTGTATGCACACCCAAGAATTACTTCAGCACAGCTAGGCAGTAAATTCTGTCCCTCAGTAATTACAGTCTTAAAATAATGTCTAACGGAAAATGCAGTTATAGTTCTTTTCAGTAGGTGGTGTAAAAAACCCACCGATCAACAAAGGATGCTGCAGGTCCCGTATATTTTCCACAACAATTTTTCTTGTACTTTCAGTGAAAAACCAAATGATTACTTGATAATCCAAGAAACAAATACACAACAAATATGTATGCCCTCCCCCTCTAACAAACACATCTGCTTCTGCATGGACTCAGCCTTCACTATCAGATGTAAATGTTGGCCATGGCTCATTGCAATTTACACCCATACAGCATTGTTTGTTTGAACCATTGTTTTTTAACACTAAAGAATGCAATAGAAATCTTGGTCATAAACATTCCCTGCTTAAATCCTGCTCCTATTCCTAGCTGTGGTAGGAAGAAAAAAATAAAATAAAATAAAATAAAAT
>NW_010340136.1:0-7886 GCF_000700745.2 Antrostomus carolinensis
AACATTCTGTGATTCTGTGATTCTGTGAGGGATGGTGGTGGAAGCAGCATGCTGTGGGCCTGGGGCTGCATGGCCAGCGGGAAGACGCAGCCTCTGGGGCAAACAGAGGTGATGCCACAGGCGTTCAAGTTGACAGGACAAAAATGAGTGTTTTCAATGTACCCAGGTGGCACTGCTGCGTGCAGCCCTGTTGCACCGACATTAGCACCCCTCAGTGCTGCCTGTAATGCTGTGGGACTGGTTTGCCGTCCCCTGAGCACATCGTCCCTCTGAGACAGAGCCAGCACGTAGGGTCATCTCCTCAGACAGAAACCACAGGGAGTGTTTAAAGAGAAACCACACGGAGTACGACTTTAGGAAGCCTCAGACTAATGCCAATACATCCACGCGGTCACAGAGCGAAACAATAAACAAACAAACATCCAGCAGAGGCTTTTAAAAGGTCTGTGTTGCCACAGAAGGATTTGAGAGGGGATAAGACTGAAAACTAGCTGTGTAGAAAAGCACCTGACTCCTATACTCACTCGGTCGGCTCCAGCCAAGGGAAGGCAAAGAGGAAGCAAGCACCGAATTACAGGTTACCGTATTATTTTTGTAGCAATTGAAATATGGTTGTAAACAGAAGTAAAAGAAGAAACTTTTTCCCTAGGCTTGACGTGGGCACCAGGATGACAGCTGCTTGGAGACTGAGAGATGCTGAGCCCCTGCCTGCCAGGCTCAGTGGGAGCTGTGAGTACACAGCACTCTGCACACCACAGAATTTTTATACCAAAGTCAAAATGTGAGTGCTTCCACAGGAGATGCTGAGTTTGAGCCACTCAGCTGTGATTCTAAATTGAAGGTATTCCTTTAAAAGAATGCTATTCATTTGCAAATACAGGAAGATACTGATGTACTGAAGAAGATTTGTGAAGCTCCCTCCAACCCTGTAAGTGGAAGATCGGACTTCCTGTTATCTTTGAAAACACCGATTTAGCAGATGAGTAACCAGATGCTATCTCTTAAGAGATTTGGGCCAGTGATTTCTAATAATTTTAACAAAAATAAGCAGAATAAGCAGTATTGTGTGCGTGTGCGTGCACATACGCACACAAACATTCATCTTGAAATGTAAGAATCAAAAAGCTTCTCTCTCTGCAAGAAACGATATACTTTTATTGCCAGAAGCTGCCTTTCTGACCACAGATATCTAAAAGACAGAGTGGTCTTTGGGCACTATTTAGTTCCAAAGGGGCTATAAAAGGCAGATGGTCTCATTAGAAACAATTTATGCATATATATTTCTAGGAGTTGAACACTGCCAGAATAGGTTTAGCTCTTCCACCATACTGAGGAAAATATCACCACTTGCAAATGTTTCCAGTTTGCAAAATAATGACCTATCCAAAGTAGCTAAGCAACTAATTACTCAAATACTAGAAGGTTATATGCCAATATTATCACATTGTTGGTCTCCTGGGCAAACAACTTCACATTCCTCAAACTGCCATATAGTGTCATTAGACTGTACAGGAAAGTCCTTTCTTAATAGTACAGCAGCAGCAGCCCCAATGCCTCTGCTTATGCCATCATTTCAACTATTATTTCCAATCTCCAAGTCAAATCACTTATTAATTAGAGAGGCAACTCTAGCAAACCCAATTACCCACAGGCAGTTTCTTCCCAGATGTGAAGCCCTTCTTGGAGATGGACCATGATCCCAGTTGCTGGGGAATGTTTGCGATTTTTCTTTCCTTTACCCTCAACCCTGGCAATACCTTTACCAGCCCCTGCCCATGACACATCTGCTGGATGCATTCCTCCCCCAAGCTCCAAATCCTAGAGAATTCAGTCTATACAGCCTCAGGATGTGTAGAGACAGCCATGTGCAGGGATGTGTACTTTTAAGGCCTGTACTCAATATTTTCGAGTGTTTCTTGGGGGTAGAGCAGGCAGAGCACAAAAAAAGCAATGATGAATTGTGTAGAGAAGTGGGGTTGGCTCAGGAAATTGCACAAGACAGCAGCTCAGAGATTTGGTTTCTGTATTCACTTAAAACAAATAAATACTTTTGATGCTGGGTTTTTCAACAGAAAGATGGAGAGAAACCCTGTTTTGCGGGGGAGGGTGCTTTTGTGGGAGATGTGTGAGGGACTATGTGTAACCCTGGGTTTGTGTGCCTTCCTCTCTGCTTTTTAGGATGGTCTGAAGATAGCATGCATAGCAAAAAACATGAACCGTTCTCCCCTGGAGATTAGTCACTAAAGGGGCCATCACACATGTTTAACAAGTAGGCTCCACATGCAAAGACTCCATTTGTGGGACTTGTGCATTTAAGTCATATGGTGGTGTTGGAAGAGCAGAAGTGGTGCCTATGGCCAGCCTATGGTGTGTCTCACACTGCATGTAAAGTGCCAAAGAAAGGGATAGCTTTTTGGCAAATATTGGGTCTGTCCTTCAGAATAGTTGAGGAACCAATGAGTACTTGGGTCTGTATAAAAGAGGTTGCATACGGGATAAGGGGATGGAGAAAGAGAACAGGTAGGGGGATTGGGAGGACATGCCTGTTTTCTTCAGATAACCTTCTCATTGTGTCTTCAGCATAGCTGCATTCCTGTTCAGACACTCCCCTGGGAGATGGTCACCGGCACTAATTATGCCCATACAGAACAGAAGTGTCCTCAAGACATGAAACTATAGAAAAATCTGTGTCAGCATGAGCAGTTGCAAATTATGTTCTAGCTTCCTGAAAATAGCCTTGCTTTTGCCAGGTGTTTGTATGGTACCCATCCCCACAGCATCCAACAGCCTTGGTTTGTAACAGATGTCTATGCCGCCCCAGAACTGTAACAAAATACTTTGCCATCACCTTCTTTACCACACACACTTCAGGTACTGTCCCAGTCATTTTCTGCTCACCCTGCTGCCATGGGTCTGCAACCTCCCTTGTAAAGAAGCTGAGATTACCCAGCTGAGGCCATGTGCTGCCTTCTCACCTTGCCCTGAGAGGTAGGGTGATGCTATTTTATAGTCTGTGAACTCGAGCACGGAGGCTAGTGGCCATATTCTAGGATATTTATGCATCAGTGTCACATGGAAAATCTGTAGCAAGCAGGGATTCGAATCCATATCTCCTAAATCCAAGGTTAGTAGATAAATCATTTCCTTTCAGCCATCTGTCCAACAGCAAAAGTATTTCTGAATTTGTATTGGATTTCTTCAGGAGGAATTAACCACTGACATACTTTTTACTTTACAGGTGATGTAAAAAAAAAAAAAAAAAGAGAAGAAAGTACTTAATTACATCACAGATAGGTACAGCTTAAACCCTTGACTTAATCTGACTCCCCCAGGACTGATCCTCAATTTGCTGCAAGTGGTATTTGCTAGAAGAAAACAAAATGTATAGCACCACTGAAAATAAGTAACTAACAAGAAAGTAGCCCTCAGTAAACAATACAGGAAAATATAGGAAAAAAGCGATGTGAGTTGGAGCAAGCTCTCCCTATGTGTTTATGAGTCCACCTACCAGATTTCTGAGGGCAATTTCCAATTGTACAGTGCCACTGAATAGGTGCAGCATAAAGCACCCAGTATATCTTTATGTACTGGTTTGTGCTCTCACCCATGTGAGGTGATCCCCATAGCAACATACTGTCACGGCAATACAGAGCCTCTAAAGGTCAGCCTGGAAAACAACAACAGCATTTCACAAAATCTCTAAAACAAATAGTATTTTATTTCAGCAACATAGAAATTAAACACACTTTAAATTCTATCAGACCAAGGACATTCTGGCCTCCTGTCGAAGTGTGACAAGGAAAGCTCACCAGCCTTTTTGTACTACGAAGAATCCACCTGATAGACACAACCTGCCAGTGAAATTTCTGATAAAAAAGAACTTGGTCGCATCTGGAATATTGTGTCCAGTTCTGGGCCCCACAGTTCAAGAAGGACAGGGAACTGCTTGAGAGAGTCCAGCGCAGAGCCACGAAGATGATTAAGGGAGTGGAGCATCTCCCTTATGAGGAAAGGCTGAGGGAGCTGGGTCTCTTTAGCTTGGACAAGAGGAGACTGAGGGGAGACCTAATTAATGTTTACAACTATGTTAAGGGTGAATGTCATGAGGATGGAGCCAGGCTCTTCTCAGTGATGCCCAACGATAGGACAAGGAGCAATGGGTGTGAGCTGGAACACAGGAGGTTCCAGCTTCGTTTAGGTTCCTGCTTCGGCAGGGGGATTGGACTAGACGATCTTTCGAGGTCCCTTCCAATCCCCAACATTCTGTGATTCTGTGTGATTCTGTGAACTGGACAGAGCAAAATCCATCCTTCTTCCATAGGAGTAAAACCTGCAGGTCTAACTTTTACAGCCTATCGTACCTGATGAAATAGAAGATTTATGCAGAAGATCTTTGCCTGCAGTTCTACGAGCAGTTACTACTTATTCACAGGGAGGCCAGCAGCGGCAGCCACAAAACCCAACCATACTGATCCTTTCTCACACTGAGCACATCAAGGAAGACACAAAATCCTTACCTAAAATTGGGAAACCAGCTAAGTAGCATTTATTCCAACAACTCTAAACCAGTACCATTTACAGAAAGTTCATACCTCTTTTAGTAACTGTGCCAAGGGAGCTTTTTAGATATTAATGGACCATCAGTCACTGCAGCTGAGATATCTGAGGGATTGGAAAGGCACAGGTGTGGGCACGGGCAGTACAAACTAATCTCACATGATGGTTGTGTCTTAGGAGTGGGGAACACAAACTTTCAACCTTTTGTTCACAGAAGAAACCTCTCCTGGCACCTGTGACCCATGATCAATCACTCATAAGCCCAACATAGCTGCTCGCCCCTTCAGAACTGTCCTCTGCTGCTGTGGCTGGTTGGGGTGGGGAAGGTTGGGAACAAAGAGCTTTGGGAAGACCAGCTACACCCTATGGCAACTCTTGGTGTTATCCCCATCTGGCAATCCAGCTGTGAGTATCCAAGGATAGAGATCCTGGAAGCCAACATGCTTGCTTCTTGGAAAGTTAGTGCTCTGGAGGGAGAGATCACTGTTCCTCAGTGGCCCTGGAGATGGGAAGATTCACACATCTATCTTTTTTGCACTGGAGGGTTATCTCCAGAAAAGTCTCCTTTCCATGTTCTTTCTGCTCCTGTCAGATCTGTCTCTGTTAAATCAAAATTACTGGCTCAGGACGTGAGCTACAGCCAGAGGCAGGGGCAGCCAAATCAGGTTAGGACAATGCAAGATTAGGTCTCAGCCAAAGAAAAAACCAAACCAAAACCAAAACACGAGAAAAAGCAAGGCAACCCGTGCATTTAAAAATATTCAAGGTGAAGATTCTTTCCCTTTTCTTCAGTCCTTGTATTCTATTTGGGTGTGCAGGGGCTGTGAAAACTCCAGAACCAGACACTGGACACTCCTCTGGTTAAGACATTAGAGCAGGACATTATAACTCAAGTTGCTCTTCTTTTCTTCACCACCACAAGGCCCAAGAGTACTATGGGACCGAGGAGTTTCTGCAGCGCAAGCTACAAGGTGCCTGAGGAATGGAAGCTCCCTTTATACTGGAGCAATTGATTTTTGTCAGAGGGCTGTGTGGTTCCTTACTGCAGCTTGGGATCAGAAGGGTGCAAATCCCACTTTGTTCCCTCCTTTGCTTCAACTCTACGTCCTTTTCTGCCACTTCCAAAGTCAGAGAAGAGAATTTTGGCCCAAGCCTTTACAGAAGATAAAGTCTAAATGTCAGGTGTCTCCCTAGGCAAGCAGCAAACACTCCTTTCACCACAGAGCACTAGAGGATGAAAAATTAAATCCAAAAGAAAGCATGAGCCATCCATATATCACTCCCTAGGCTTCACAGTACTAACCTCTTACCAGTGCAACAAACATCCTGTGCTAAACCTGAGAAACAGGCAAAACACTAAAACATTTAAAAGGCAATAAACCTGGTCAAGGAAAACAACCTTGACTGCAACAGATCACTTGTAAGGAAACGACCTGACCTTGTGACAACGAAAAGGGCGAAAAATGGGGTGAAATCTCACCAAAGGCACTACCCCATGGCCAGAAACTGGAGATGGAAGCCAGGGAAAACCAAGGCAGAACTCAGTATACCACCAGTGTGACAGAGAAAAAAAAAATCTGTTTTTTTCTGGTGTCCAAAGTGCAAGAAGGCATAAAGCAGCTCACTGCAGTGTTAAGAATGATAAGAGATGTGGTAAGGCAGGAGGAGAGAAGAGAACAGCTCTGCATAATGCCATCATCTCTAGTACCTACTGGTTGTTGTGTCTTCTCACTTACTTAAGATATATTCTGTTTGGTGTGAGGGTCAACTCTTGATCTGTTTTCACACAGCGTCAGACACAATGACATCCTGATGTATCCCTGTTTTGCTGCGAAAATAAAATAAATATTACAGTGGCTTTTTGCTTATTCGTTAAACACAAGTGGACAAATGAATAAGCTGAATAGAAGCCCTAAGCAGTCTGAGTCTCCATTCTGGGCAGACTGCATCTGCCTCTAACAGAGATCCGAGGGATCTGCTTCTTCATTTAGCAACCACAAGGTAACTTGTCCTGCCAGTTGAGCACTGTTGACTTGGAGAGCCTGAAAATCCATATGGGATGTCTGGATCTACTCACGGTGCCTGAGTTGCAGAGAGTTTGGGAAGTCCTTCCTGTGGATGTGTAGGGGCTACATTTGGGATACTTATAGAAGTATATACTGTCTGTATAGGGGTACAGAGCTAGGTAGGGAGTGCTTGGGAGATATGCAGCACAGCCCTGGAGCCAGGACTCGCATGTTTGCATACACAGAGCAAGATTGGTGGAGAGGGATGTTTGAAAGGGAGCAGTTGTTTCTGCCATAGGGTTTGTCACTGCCTTTACAGCAGTGCTTGGGAACAGCCTGGATGATGGTAAATACCAGTGGGGTACGGGCAAGTGGTGAGTACAGACGTAGAGCTTGCGACACAGCGTAGAATGGTGCTGGCGTGTCACTGAGGTGAATACAGTTGCAAGAGTGGTGACAACATTTCCTAACAGTTAGCATGCTAGCTGGTGAGGAAGGAGCCCTGGGTTCTGAGTCCACCCTCCACTAATGGTCCAATCACACCGCCTTGCTGGCTTTCCACTCACCCTTCTGTCTGCAAAAGGTGGATTATATGTACCTCTGGTACATATTAGTGCTTCTGCATCTACAGGTGTGTGCCTGCTTCAGCTGCGTGTGGTTATATTCGGGAGCAAAGGGGTGTATCTAGGGTACAGAGTGAGTCTGCTATGCAAAGGAGGCCAAAAGAGAGGGAACCCCTTGCACACTGTGAGGTGCTGTCTTGGGCAGCGTGCAGCTGAAGGGTACGTCTCGTTCATATTCTGGCAAGGTTTGCAGAGCTGGCTGTCATGTAAGGGATTGCCTGAGCCCTGTGTGTGAGAGAGGCCATGTGTGAAGGGAAGAGGGGACACGGGAGGCTGCAGAGGGGCTGTAGGTGAGGGAAGAGGCATGCAGAGGTGGGCCGTGTGGCCAGGTGGGGTGTGAAAGCCGTGATGGTGTGCATGGAAAGGTGTACGACCCTGAGTGTGTGGATATTGGCAGCAAGGGCAGGCACTTGGGAGGTGCTGACTCTGGAGGAGTTGGAGGGGGCTGGCTGGAGAAGGGGTGTATGGAACTAGAAGGTGTGGGGGAAGAGAAGGCTGTGGGCGGCTCCCTGTGAGCCTCCGGGGAGGCAGGGGAGCAGCACTGCCAGGGCAAGCAGTGCCACAGGCAGGGCGTGGGGAGCAGGGCAGCGTGAGCAGGGTGTGGGCAGCCTGGGCAAGGCAGGCAGCGGGGCAGCGTGGGCAGCAGCGTGGCACGGGTGGGCAGGCAGGGTGTGGGCAGCAGAAGCAGGGGGCAGGCAGG
>NW_010340136.1:7926-22849 GCF_000700745.2 Antrostomus carolinensis
GCGCGGGCAGGGCAGGGGCGGGTCCAGGCTGTGCTGAGCCCCAGCACTGTGCTTCCAGCAGCAGAGGCGGCTGCACGGCAGCAGGCACCGAGCCTGCCGGCCACCCTGGCTCTGCAGCCACCCGGAGCTGCGTGGGCAGGGTTGGGTTGCCTGCAGGGACACTGCCCTGCCCGGAGCAGTTGTGCGGCTCAGCCCTGTTTGGAGAGGCACCCTGCCAAGGAGGGTGGCCGTGCCCTGTACCACACATCGCTGCGATGCTTGGCCGTGCTGTAATTGCCACCTCTGGAGGCTGTGTGTCCTGCCTCTGGCAGGAGTAAAGGAGACTTGGCAAGTCAAAGGGAACGCTTGCTATTATGCATCCAGGAGTACAACGCTCATCTCTTTCACATCGTGTGCATTAATCCTCATAACCATCCCCATTAAGTACTGTTCCCCTTTCATTAAGGGGAACTGGAGGCTTGGAAAGATTGAATGATTTGTTCAAACTCTTGGGCAGATCTGGGAACAGAACCTAAATCTTCGAGGGCCTCCTGCTGTGCTTTAACCATGAAAGGAATCCATCCCGGTACGCTTGTGCAATCCATTGTTTTTAAATTATGTCCTTACGAGGTTGCACAGATGTTGCTGGGAGTTGCATTAGACCTCTAGAGTGATCAGTAAAGGGGAAGATGTGGAGGAAGGAACTTGGGTCTCCAAGACTCAACCTGTTTGCAGGAGCATGAAGTGGAATCATCGTATAAATGCTCTGGGTGCTAGACCCTTTTCCCCTAGGAGTAAACTATGGCATAGAGAGGTCCGGTATGATTTTAAGTCATACTGAAAATCTGTGCCAGAGTTTAAAGCAAAACTTACTGCTGCTGATGTTCTGTCGTACATCACAAGCCCACCTCCTTCCCCAGGTAGTTTACTCTCTGTAAGGAGACACAGTCCTTTTATCTGCTGCACAAGAATGTCTCCCACTGCTGCACACTGACTGTCCCTCACCACCCACAAGCTTACTGGGAGGTTCCACTGGGAAACTGGTGTCAGGAGAAAGATACTTTGCCTGGTTGTTATGTCTTTCTCTACTGACTTTTCCCCTTTAGGTGGACGTTAACTCATCATGAACAAAATTGTATGTTCTTCCCCACCAAAAGATGAGAGAAAGAAGGGATAAAGAAAACAGGAGAAAAATGAATGCTTATGTAATAAAACAAATTGAAAAAGGGAGTGGGTGAGGGAGAAGACATCCACCCTATAAGAATGAGAAGTTAGCTACAGTGCGATGCCAAGCAGATGACTTGTGTCAGCACTGTTATTCTCTGGAAGTGTTGAAGGGTCTGTAAGTTGCCCAGTGGTGCAAGTGCTATGAGCTGCTGGAGACATGACTAGCAAGAGAATAGATGGGGACTTTCATCAAGATTTCTTCTGCTGGTATTGTGGATGGTCTCCACTTGGCTTTGTAGAAGACAGGGAAGAGATCCTGCAACAATTCCTTACACTTGAGGTGGGAATATTCCTCTTCTTTCCTCATCAGTGTTACTTCGGTTTGTGGATTTTCTTGGGCAGTGACACAGCAGAACATTCCAATGAAGATTACTGGCTTTCCCCAGCAGCTTGCTCAACTGCATTGGAAAGCGATGATCATGAACTTCTCCTTGTCTTGAACAGTGTTCCCAGGCATCTGGGAACCTCAGCCCCATTCCAGCAAGGCACACAGGACTCTGGGCTTCTGGATCTTGGCTTGCTCAAAGTAGCTGCTCTTGTAGACTGATGACTGTGTGGCCATTACAACCTGCAGCCCAGCCTAGGAAGAACAAGCTTAGCCTCAAGCCTTGTCTTGCTGCTCTGCTTTCCATGGCCCCACATGGTCACTCACTCTTCCCCACTGCCACTGCCTGCATATGAAAATCAAGACCAGGAGTTGGCTTGAAAGGGCCCTTGGCCTGACCTCCTCCAATAGCCATTGATGTTCTTACCTGCAATATTAAAGCAGTGGTACCAGGTCTTTTGCAAAGACTTCTTCTATGCTTGACATTTTTTGACCCATAGTTTCCAAGGCAGAGAAAGTGATTGTAGCCTTTCTTTTGCCATTACTACCCATTCAGGTATAGTTATTTCCAGTGTCATGGTACTGGAACACTATGGAGCCCCTCCTCTTCAGATGGTGTTTATGACTTGTCTTCTTTCAGGCAACACCCAGGCAAGAGAACAGAAAGACAAGACATCAAAACATTCTTTGGTGTGTTAAGTTTTGTGGACAAGTGGTAAGACCAGCTCCAAACTCTCTGCTTGTTGTAGTCCATTTTGTTTTTAACTTGAAGGACGGCTTGAAATCCTCTCACAAAAAGATGTAGCTTCCAAAGAACTCCAGTGTCTTGAACAAAGAGAAAAACCTTGGCATTCCCCATTCCGTACTCCACGCTCTGTCAGTAAAATCTATGGGTACAGAGCGGTAATCAGAGAGGTTTTTCTTTAGGGTAGATGGTGCACAAAGCGCACAAGATCAGAAAGCTTTCTTAATGTTGAATTTGAAGTTGGCTCTGTGGTAAATTAAGAGAACTGCCACCCAAAGAAAAGTGGATAAAGAAACCAGCATTTGTCTAGTGTGTTGGTCTTTACAACTCATGAGTTCAACACTAATGAGTTATGGGTTGGCCCATGAAAACATAATGTGTAAATTAGGAATTTAATGATGTGTAAGATTAAAAGCTGTGCGGGGTTGCATTTATTTAAGGCTGCCATCTTGTGTTCAAAGAGGAATTACTTTATCAGACAATGTCCCTTTCACTAGCTTTAAATTGATTCTGTTATGCATATTATGGAGGGTACTCAAGTGCCCGAGACTGCCAGCTGACAATATTTCCCACTAAATGCCCTTTCTGTAGCAATGTTTGCAGCTTCATAATAGCAAACATACTGTGCAAGCCATAATGACTTCATCTTAACTTCCAGAAATAAATAAGTGCAGATTTCCCTCCCCACATCCCTTCTCATAAATTTAGTTGCAGGAAATCTGGGATTCAAGACAAGAGATGTAAAAACTGAAGTCCTTGCTGCTTCTGTATTTGACTTGCTTTCCTGATACTTCATTGTTAAGTTTTCTACACCCACCCAAAACCTCTTCCCTTAAAAAAAAAAAAAAAAGCCAACAAAAACCCCCAAACCAAAACCAAATAAGCAAACCATATTAACCAGTGAGGTGGACCTTTACATACCCATTTCCGTTGCAATGTGTGTAGCTACTTGCTGGATGGCATCATGGCAGTATTTTGGAAACCAGGAATCCTAGTTCTCAAGTACATCTTCTGCTGACGTTGGTAACCAACACGAGCTCTTTTAGGGGCTTGACACTGAGCCAAGCATGCATGCCAGAGCTTCCTGGGATGGCTAAGGGACAATATGGGGGAAGGGTTTGGTCTGTTTTGCACGCCCTGATCAGCACAGTTTAAGGTTGCATAACTCCTTCTTGATGCAGCAAAGAAAAAGATAGATGATGGTTGAGTGTCCTGCTTATCTGCAGAGCCTTGATGGAGAACATCTCTGGTCTGATTTGGTTCACGCATGTAGGAAAGCTTTAAAATAAGGCCTAAAGCAGCTAAGGCATTCAGGCATCTAGTTAGGTATGCTGAGAGGCCCATGTTCCCCACTGAGCTAATTCCTGAGCTTGTGGGCAAGTTCCACCCACCATCCATTGGTTAGAGCAATCTCTCAACAGATGGAAAACCTGTTTTCAGAGCCTCACCCTGCCTAATTTGGGCAGATCTAAGTGCTACTCCTTGCAAAGTGGCCTGACCATCAAGCTATTGACTGTCATCTCAATCAGAGCCCATCACAACTGTATAGACTGATGAAATATTAGAGATGAGATGGGTGCTACCTCTGTGATCTTGTGGCTAGGGCATCTCCCTGAGCTATAGCAGAGCAAGATGCCAGTCTCTGCTCCAAGGAAACATGAAGTGAAACAGCAGAATGAGGAGAGTTTGCACCCACAGAGGTTCAAGCCTGGGCCAAGCAGAGTTTTGAGACAAGTGTCTCCCCTACCAATGTGTGTCCTGAACCTATAGCCGTTGAGGAAAATATGGTGGACGGTTAATGATGAGGCAGTGGAGTGGAACAGTGAATCTCTAGAGAGGACAAGCTTCTGTTGCCAGTCTGAAATGGAGAGGTTGGTGCTGTTCAAGGGACATGGTTTAGGTCTTACCCCTTTCATTAGCGTTTCCTCCTGACTAGTGGATGGGGCTTTGTATCTGGCATTTGAGCTGCTGTGAACGCCTTTTTCAAGCCATGTATGTTTTCAAAGTTGGGTTCAGATAGGACAAGTTTGGATCTATCTTTTTTTGCAGCTGATCAGATATGGACAACCCCAGTCTGAAGCTGTGTTTGTGTGCCATGCTTCTGTGCAATTTATTCCTCACTGCATATTTACAAGAGACATTATTTTTAATGGCTGAACAGCTTTTCTTATTTTCCTTGTCTTCTTTAAGTGGAGGAGAGACCATGCCCTACTGTCTGTTTATACAGTGCCTACCATTGAGCTGCTCAGAGTCTCATGGGCAGGTTCAACAGAAGTATTAGTAAGAAAGATATCTGCAAACATGCCAACAGGACATAGTTCATACTCCTGTTTTCAGTCTTGTTTCTTACAGACACAAAAGTTACACCAACACACTGCTTACCTGTTAGTCCCCAACTATGAGCTTTTGAGCTCCAGTGGTTAGCACGGAATAAAATCTGGCAGAGGGTGGTGGCAATGGCAGTACTTAGAGAAAAAGGACACCAATTAGTACTCCCACCAAATAAAAGATGGAGAGAAGGTGTTGCCCATGCTGTTTGGCATCTGACAGCTTCCCAGTTCAATTCTACCTATTTCTGGTTGAGCCGCAGCATGTGCTGTTTCTTGCCAAGCTGAAGGGCTGGAAAAGTAGTGTGAGGGCATATGTGGGCATGGTAGGAGTTGCACAGGACAGCAGGAGGGCACTGTGGAGATGAAAAGATGACCTAGTTTGGAAGAGGCCTGAAGGTATAACAGGCTGGAGACTATGGGCTTGGGAAGGATTTGGGATGCTACAGTGGAAGTGTCACAAGGAGACAAAGTTTTAAGTGTCATAGGGAGGAAGTTTTGGGGTGTAAGATCCAAATTTGCAAGGTTTCATTAATTCTGCTGGATATAAAGTAAACCACATGTGACAGGTAGTTTTAAGTGTTGAGAGAATTTTTTTAAAAGGTTTGCTGTTCTGTCTGTAATCTAGTGACTGTTGTTTTATGAAAGTTCTTATGAGGGAGAGAATTGCTCCAGAAAGCTCACAGTAATATTTGTTTATTACCTGCACTGTGGGAGTCTGAGCCTCCAATGCAGCAGGCGCCATGCAAATGTGCTACTGTTACAGTAAACGCAGAAACACTGGTGGAAGAGGAAGGGAGGCAACTTTTTCCTTTGAGTACTTTATACAAAATAAGGATTTGCTGGTAAAGCAAACAAATTTAAATGATGCCCACAGGAAAAATCTTGGTTTTGGCCAGGAGAAGCTGGCTTCAGTACCTGCTATATATAAAAACAAGAGTCAACCAGTTCAGTCATTGACTGACATTCCTACTCAGCCAATGTATGTGACTGCTGCTCTGCTTCCTATTTTTAACAAGATGCAACTATTTATCATGTTTCTGGCTGAGATTTTTATAGTTGAGGCTCCTGCCATCCATCAGCTCCGGAAGATTTATGTAGAATAAGGGTTTCTCTCAGGATCGCTTTGAGCTCTCCAGTCTAACAAACTGGCATGTGACTTTGCCATCAGATCTAGGGAGAACTCGGATGTCGTGGTGGAGTCCAAAGCCTCCATCTGGTCCAGCCACCGGTGCGTGTCACGTAGCTCTTCTCTTGCTCCTAATGGCAGAGGCATCTGACAGGCAACGTGCCGCGACCACGGAAGCGTCTCACCCGCTGTCTCTGCTCACGCAGGGTTATGGTTTCGCCAGTGCACAGGGCCAGGAGCAGGCCAAGGTTCCCTTTGTATCTCCAACTCTTTGATGTTGCATCTATAACATTTTATTTTAAATTTTAAAAAGATTTAGGTCAGAGGCGAGAGAAACAGAAACACCCTGGTTGCTGTTTCTAATGTAAGACAATGTCAGGGGACGTGGTGAAATCCAGCTCCCCTGTTTCCTGCCCCTCGCTGAGAACTTCCCATTGACTTCAGCGGGGCAAGGGTTTTCATCCCCTCTGCTTCTAAAGCTTTGCTGACATGGATTCAACAAGCTTTGAGATCCACGGGCTGTGCAGTGGATGGGGTATCCTGTTGCCTATTTTGGATATAATGGATATAATATTGCTGCTGTTAGAAATGTAGGGAAGAAGCAAAACCAAATAATTTTGTCTCTGCCATGATAGGCTAAAATAAAGCTTTTAGTAAGCACGAATAGTAGAACCTTACCTCTCATGCATTATAAGGCCAGACCCCAATATCTTTACATCTGTTCCTTATTCTGCAAAGTAACCTACCCTGCTCATAGTGTAAAGTGTAAAAAGCACATGTGAAAATATGAAAATCTGGTTTGTATCTACCAACAAAAATCAAAAAGTATGTTTATTTTTAGTAGTACTTCCCCCCCCGCCCCGCAAAATGGCATGATGATGGAAAAGACCATAAATTTCTCAGCTGCTTTAAAAAGTCAAGTGTAAAACGTTTTTATTTTACTTCATTACACTTGCAGACTCTCACCACAACACTCCAAATACAACAGAAACCGCTGCTGACAAGCTCTCCTTCGGTGTTACACACCATAGAAAACTCATCCCTGCCCCAGTCCTGCTCTCTCCACATCATTTTCATGTATGGGTATTAATTTATGTGTTCACTAGAATACAAATGCTTCCCTGTCTCTATAAGTTATAGAAGCAATCATCCAAGGAAGCATCAGAAACTCCTAAAGTCAATTCTGGTGTCATAATTTCATACGCTAACCTGAGATGCCAAATCATGGGCCTTTATAGATGAGAAGCAGGTGTGTGAAAGCACTCCCTTTTCAGAACTGCAGAGTTTATTTCTCTATAAAACATATTTATGCTGGGAAATAATAAGTGGCTAACATGGCAGTGCAAAGGGGGATCTGTGTGCCTGGGACAGCTTCGGGATCTTGCTCCAGTTCTGGGGAAAGGGAGCACCTGGAGTGCTCTCGGGCCAGGGCTGCTCCTTCTTGCTCTGCATCCTGTGCACGTAGCACAGCAAGACTCCCAGGATCAACCACGGTCTCTGATACAGATGCATTAATAAATAAACAACAGCAACAGCAGTAATAACGTTGAGTAACCCTCTTAGCCTATCCCATAATGTTATGAACAAGCTCAGGAGGGAGGGTTTGTCTGTGCCTTCTCAGTTGCATAAATCAGCCAGCCTGGCAGAAGGTTTCTGGTGCATGCAAAACCCCCATTCATTAACTGCTTTGGGTTCCTGATTTTGCAGAACTTGTCCCTTGGCTAAACTTGACCATTTCTTGGGCCACTTCATCCTTTCTTCTCAGCTAATTTTACACCGCACGCTTTGGTCCCTTGACTTATGCTACCTTTCATCATTTTCCTCCCCAAGGTAACACAAAAATCCTCTAGAAAGGAAGTTGTAGAGCAGTAAACACTACCTGGGATAAGATTTCGGTAAGAAGAGCTCTTTTATGGACCACCTAAAACTACATCTAATGCAGTCATGGGCAACCCTTTCCTGTATTTGATTTGTGCAGCTGGGAATGAAACTTCTGTGGTGGGGAAAAGGAAATGTCTTCTGGGAATTTTTGGGTTTCATTCCTTTCCTTTTCCTTCCACACTGAGCTTCTGAAGATCATCAGCTCATTCTGCTTTGTCTTCAGGTATGTCTAGAGTCACGCCAGTCACTGGCCACAACTGGTGTCTCCTGAGAGTCGCCAGTGTCTCATCTTGCTCCTGGTGTAGATCGCACCTTACCCAAGGCACGTATGAATCCTGCCGGTCGAGGGTGCTTGTGACTGACTTGGATTCCCAAACTTAGACCACAATCCTTTTAAAACTATGTCCTGGCTGGAAACTATGCAGCACCTTCAGTCCCAGCATCCACAACATTTGCTATTACAGAACTTGCTACAGTGCTCACAACAACCAAATTATTTGGGAAGAGAAAATATTACCTCACTACAGAACCTGGTTTTATTACACAGTGTGTGTGTGGAGTAAGCAGGGGATGGGACACAGCAGCAGAATCTTTCATGTAAATCAAATTCCCAAGCAACCAGCTAATAGGAGAACATTGAGGATGTTAAGTAGATTAGACACATCAATAGAATCTACATAAGTGATGCCAAATTTAGTAACAGCAAAGGGGAAAACAGTGTTATTTTAAGTCAGACTGCAAAGCGATGGCACCAGGTCTATTCAGGGTTATGTACTGTGTTTCTCTGCAGTGCACAAAACATTAAGTGCAGAGGAAGAGTTAACTAAAGGAAATGGGGTTGAAATTTCTGCAAAAAGAATGATGTACTGTACCTATGCATTTTATAGCACTAGGTAAGTAGTTTCATGTCTCAGCCAATATCAAACACTTCATTTGCAAATCTTAGTGTGCTGGGCTCCCCAGTGGTTTGTATAATAAAATGGGATGGTTAAAGGGCATGTCCTTGCATTAACTATTCCTTCTAAATTTGAAGGGCCCCGCCGTTATGTAAATATTTACTATAATTAACTGCTGGAGCTCACTTGTTGTCCTAGTTTGCAGGAGATGTCTGAAGTTACTGTTATCCATAGTCAGGGAGATGCTATCTGTAAATAGTCACTTTTACTATGACCAAGTGTGGTGGTAGGGAAGGTTTGCCTTGTCCGACTCATCATGTCTGACCACTACAGTCATCATCACCCCGTTTTAGTATCTGTTTGCAGACAGTTCCTCACCATCTGTAGGCAGTTTCACTGGGTTGTGGATTATCTGTAACAAGGGTATGAAGCTGGAACGGCCCTTGTGCCTAACAGCACAGCGCTGCGAGAATGCAGCTATGTGCTTCCAGACCAAAATGAGCCTGGACGCTGTGTGTTCCCAGAGTGCTGAGACTGCACTACTAATCTCTGCAAACTTGAGGTGGTTTTGTAGGCAGGGCCATTGGGGTGTCTCTGCACTGTTCCCAAAAACACATGTTGGGACTGGAGGATAGAGGCATCTGGGGGTACTGCTCAAGCCCAGGTAGGTTTAATAGCTCCATCTCAGTATGGGCACTGCTACATTGAGGTTGTTTCCTGAAGAGCCACTCGGATATCTCTGCACTGTGCTCTGCAGTGCTCTACAACACTACACCTAGCTGAGGGGCTGTGCTGTGTTGAGCCACGGTGCCAGCAAAGGCTGGTGCTGGGCTGATGGGGCAGCCTGGAGCCCAGAGTGCAGCTCAGAGACACCTGGGACCTTGTGCTACCCCAGGTCTGGCAGAAGTAGCCCCAAGCCAGAGCTAATGAGCTCTACTGGATCTGACCGATTCTTTGTGGACCCTCTCAGCTGTCTTCATATCATGCTGACTAACATACTTGGAGGATTCTCATTACTTATGTTTCTTCATTGCCTGGGGTGCTCCAGCCCCTCTGACTATGCTGCTCTGTAAAAAAAAAAAAAGAAAAAAAAAAAAAAGAAAGAAATCAATCTTGAGTTTACAGGTGGAAACAGGAGAGGCAGGGAAGGCCAAGGAGTAGCAGATAGAGCACGGGGCGCCACGCTTATCTTTGTGCCGCCTGCCAAAACATTCTGGCTGTGCTTGTTATTCCCCCATTCTCCCTTAAAATCTCGTTTAACGCGTTTGGCTGCTACGCTGCGCTAGTATGCATGTGTGGGCTTCTGGAGCTGTCTCTGAATCTATACCCGGGAGGAGGAAGGAGTCTTTAAAAATTAATGCTGCGAGGCAGCTTTAGTAGCAACGCTGGCAGAGCAAACGGAACTGCTAGCAGGGAGAGCCCGGGATCTGCAGGGGGGAACAGGACCCGTGGCTCTGTGCCAGGAGAGGTGACGCACTCCCGCTCCCGCCAAGAGGAAAACTGCCTGCTAGCAACATTTGTGTTTGAACCTTCTGTGAAGCTGTAAGGATGAAGGCTCTGAAAATAACCTCTACAATGTCCCTTGCCAGCCCCCCGTGATAGAGCTCTCTCTCTGTCTCCCTTCATCTGTTAAAAGAAGAGATCAGACATTCAATAGCATTTCCTCATATGCTTTGCCTTGCACCCCTCAGTGTGTGCCACAGCGCCTGGGAACACAGACCGAGGTGGACTAGATGCTCTTTTTCCTAACATAGCATCATCTGGCTTTAGTGCTCTAAAGAATTTAAATCTTGCCCCTCCCTTTACCTTGTGTTCAAACCTTTCCTCCATGCCAGGACACCAAGCCTAGGGCGGCGCTTTGGCCCTGCAGACTGAGCTGCAGCAGTGGGTGATGCCCATGCTGTGCTGACATTCGCTCTTGCTTTGGCCACTGCTGTTTATGCTTTGCCAGCTGCAGGTGACCTTTGGCTTAGTGGATGGGGTCAGTGCTGAAGAGCAGAGCTGGCTGGGAAGGCAGGAACATAACCACTTTTTTTTTTTCCTTTTACCCCTTTTTTTTTAAAAAAAAAACCAAAAAATCTCAGGCTTTATTAAATCTTCTAGTATTTAATCTCAGATACATCTAGAACACCTTTAGCAGTCCTGGCATGAAGCTAAAGCACAGGGACGTTGAATTGTCTGTCTAAAGGATTCTGGCTGGTGTGACCCCTGCATGTCTGATGACTAGGCTGCGGAGGGAGCCGTGGTTTTATGACATTAAATATTAACAGCTGGATATTAATAATGAAGGCTGACAGCTCCTTTCCCGGTTCCTGAGGTTGTTTCTCCCCCAGCTGCAAGTCCAGCAGGATTTGTGTTTTTTCACTGCCTGAGCATTGTGGTCAAGGCCCCCCGATCTCCAAGGGCCAGGGAAGGTAAGAAAAATAACACGGAGGTGTCACTGCCTTCAACAGGAGTCGTTGCTGCCTGCCTGGGCCCTGCTCTGCATGGGCTCTGGCTGCCTCTGGTTATCCTTGTCACAGCATGCTGATTGGAAAGCAATTTGTCATTAAAGGCAGAGAAAATGTAGGAGGCTAATAATAAAACGGGGGAATAAAAAAGTGGCATCAGGACACCTAACAGTAGATCTTCCTGCATTGCTTGGAGCCAGAGGAGAATAAGCTATTCCAGCAGGTTTGTGTTTTATTGCTGTTTGGCCTGTTCAAATAATGTAGTTAAAATTTTCATACTGCTCCCTCCAAAATTACATTTTTCTCTCTTCCTTGCTTCTTTCCCTTTCTTGTCATCAGCTGTAGCTTCCCTCCAGCCTAGGACAGCTGAAATGCTGCTTCAGTCTGTAGCTACATCCGTCTTGTTCCGAAGATAATTTACAGGAGATGCTAATGCACGAGGCAGACTATTCCCTCCCACCCGCAGCATCACCACAGCTGAATAAGTCATGTCTGTAGCTAAAATCAGGTGGCTGGAGGACAGAGGAACACAAGTCCTTTCTTGAACTCATGACCCTCAAGCCCTGCCTTGCAATGTGCTAAATGTTGCTGAAAAGTCATCTCAAGAGAAATTTGAACATGGCTTTATTTGAATAAAGAAATACAGTGCAGAGCACACAATAAATCACAGGTTGGTTTTATTTCGATAGTGCAACTCCGCCTGATTTTTTTCCATATTGGACTTTTCTCCAAATCACATTTTCCCAGTTGTGCACTTTTGTTCTTTTTACTATGTGACAAATGGAGGTGCTGTTTATTATTTATTCTTTGGCTTTAATGTTGTGCAAGCTAGATCAATTCAGTTTTTGATAAATAAGTCTGCTTTTTGCAGAAATTACCTAGTTGGATCAGTACTCTTTTCTTCTTTCTCTGCAAAGGCTGACCTCTAACCCTGTCTACTCTACAGTGAAACTCCATTTATCCAGACCACTTTTAAACTCTGTCTTGGTCAAATCTAGACTATGTCCTCTACTCTTGACTCCTGTACCAAATAACAGCCTAGTAGCCTTCTATGGAAATGGTTTCTAATGTTCCCCGTGCCCGTTGTTAAACACAGTGAGCCAATGCTTTGGATTGACAGCACCATAACTTGGAGTAAGACTCAGTTTTATTCTGAGGAAAAGTAACTTAGAGCAGATGGCTAAGAAGACATGCAGGGAGAGTGGGACAGAAGGTTTGGGCTGCGTGAGGTAGATTTGGGTCATGACGTGAGATTGCTGGGCATGAAGAGAGACCTTAGATAAAGGTAAGGATGTTTTCAGCTTCTTAACTCTTCTTTTTAACTCTCTTTGGTATGCTAAGGCGTGCCTTCAATATTTTCAGTATTTTCTCAGATATGAACACAATTGTGGTTGCTGAGCTATCTGACACAAAATTAGACATGGCTTTTGGGTTTCAGTCAGCGAGGAAAAGACATTTTGGAATTCACCTATTGTCTGCATTTGAGTCACTGTGCTTACAGTACTGCTGAGTCCAACTAGTGTAAAATCAGAAGTCCAGCTCCCCTGGTCATGAGATAAAAAATCTCAGTGAGGAAGAGGGTATCTCTGAGGTTTGCAAAGTCAGGAAGCTATATGAGGGAGACAAAAGGAAAACACAAAGTATATATGGAAAAGAGACCAAGGTGAAATTCTCGTGTAACGCGAATCTTGGAACAAAGGCTTTAAAGAGTATTTGGTATCACAAGGTCTTTGGTAAAATGATGAGACTTGGCAACACAGGAGTTAAAATTGATTATAATTTGCCCCCCTCTGCACTTAAAGCTAAAAAACCTTCAGTTGTAGTGGTATTTTGGTGGTGACCATGTTCAAACACAGTTTGACTGATCCTATGAACTTTTTTCTTCTGTCTTTTCCATCCATGTACCTGTACCCTGCTCGTAAGAGGTACAGGCTGTAATGAAACAAGCACTGGCCTCACCAGCTCTCACTACAGCTTCAGCAGCAGTCAGAACAGTGGTAACTGGAAAGAGGAAAAGGTCATCTGTGGTACCTGGGATTTTCTGTCAGACTAGGGGGGGGCTACTGATGCAAAAAGTAGCCGAGGGAGTGTCAGGGGGAGGCTGACCTTTGACTTGCATCTGCAGATCTGTTGGGATTTGAAAGCATGCCCAGGTGCTCAATGGACGGAGCAGGTAGTGGGTAATACCAGTGAAGTACTGGACACTTTTCTTCTGTCAGTGGTAATGGACCAGGTGGTCTGGGAATCTCAGCTGGGGAAGGGTCTAACGCAGCAGGGTCAAATGTATTTTGGGGAGAAGACCAAGGCTGTGACCTGGAAGGGACAAGTACACTGGGGAGGAACAGCTTTTGCAGTTCTGGCTGCAGATTTTGCCTCTCCACTTAGCTCGAGGGACTCTCTCCCCACCCACCTCTTTCCTTAAACAGCAAGAGGCTGTGTTCCTTGCTGGCAGGAGCAGTCTAGAGTCTGTTCCCTGGAGGTGGAAGTGGCAGAAGAAGCAGAATGGGGAGCGTGGGTGAGGACGATACCCAGCCCTGGTGAGACTTTTGTTGGAAAGCTTGGCCACAGTACTAGAAACCTTGGGAGGGAGGGGATGGATGACAGGGTCCTAGGAGGCTACATGGCAGTCCCTGGGGGAGGACAGGAGGACGAGGACAGCAGCCTGATCCTTCCCAACCTAGGACAGCAGCGAGTTTATGGGAGAAACCCTGAAACTGTGCTACTCTTAGTAAAAAAAAAGTGTTAGGAAGGACAGGTGCTGGAGCAAAAGCAGTTTCTAAATTAGGTTGAGACAGAATGTTTCTGTAAGGGAAATGTCCTGGGTCAAATTAATGTGAAGCCAGGGAAGCCCAAGGGCCTGCAAACAGAGGGTGACAGAAGTTTCTTGCAGCCCCAAATCTCTGAAAGCCGCCTCTGCTCTGGTTGAAGATGATTAACAGCAGCTTCAGGGAGCAGGTTAGAGAGTGTTGCCCTATGATTGGAGAGAGGATCGGTTGGCAGGGAAGAGGTGGTCTCCTTCCTTACAGTCCTGAGGTGCCTCACTCTCCTGAGCACAGTGGGTGTAAATGATGCCCTTGGCGCCCAGGGGCTGCAGGAGTTCAGGCACCATCTAACAAAGGCGAGGGGATACAGGCTTCATGCACTGGGAGATGGATGTGCTGGATTTCTGCTAGGCGAGCTGTTCCACTGGCTGGATGTTAGGGATGAGAGGCAAGGGGAAGCTAGATGTGTTTAATTGCCTGTAACTAATCAGGCAGGTACACTCATCCTTCCCCTCCTTGTTCTTCTGAAAAGGTACCCTCTCAGACTCCTGTGATCAGGACATCAGGAATCTCCTGATTCCTGCAGAGCCACCTATGGGGCAGCTTACATGGACACAGACACCACGAAACACAGAGCATCGCTGGCCTCGTGCTCAGTCCCTGCTCTCAGGCTGGAGCACTAGGACTGGCACCATCAGGATGGTTGTAATTTCTCTGCTCTCTCAGCAAAAAGGGCTATTAAAAAATGAATAGAAGATGTGACAAACCTCAGGAATCGTTAGAAGAAGAACTTAGATCTATTTATCATAAAATCACGTAGTATTGCTGGGGCACAGTTCTTTGCTGAGACCCTAGTGGGAAAAGGTTGTAGGATGAAGGGATGTTTGCTCATAGCAGGAGCTTAAAATGATGTGCAGTGAGTTCCTTTGTACTTAATATTGGTTTTGAGCATCTTGGTACCTGGAATTGCAGTGGAAATAATTAACTATGGCAAAATATGATTTTCAAATCAAATTGGACAGAGGTAATTTTGGATAAAATGAGAGCTGTTTTTCACAGGGAAAATCTTGAAGGCACAATTTCCACTCCTCGTAGTGGCAGTTCTGGGCAAAAGCTTTTGGCACCCATTCACATACTTAGCTGCTCCTTTAAAAAAAATCACAGTTTCTCAGTAGAATCATAGAATCATTTGGTTGGAAAAG
>NW_010340137.1:0-1567 GCF_000700745.2 Antrostomus carolinensis
GATCATTTCCCAACCTATACTGGAACCTGGAGCTGTTGGACAAATATTTTCCTTGTCTTCTGCCACTGTAAGAAAATGAAAACATTTTTTTTCTCCAAACACATTTTGGGGTTAAATTCTCTTCTAAAATTCATAAGTGTGTTTTAAGAAAACCCAAATAATTTCATGGAAAAAAAATGCTAACACATATGAAAAAAAAAAGGCATTCCTTTCAAACTGCTTCAGGAAATAAACTTATCTTTCTTAGAGCAGATTTTGCTGGTTAGCAGCTGAGTGGCTAATATTTCTGTCATCACTGCAGTGGTTTGAGGGAAAAACTCTGTATCAAATTAAGAGTTGAATTTTACTTTGTGATCGTTGTTGGTGATTGCAGCTTTCCTTCCTTCTGGAGCAGAAGCCTCCATTTTGTAGCCAAGGAGTATGATAAAAACAGCAGATTTATTGCTAGAAATAGATGACATTGAAATATTTGACACTTTTATTGAGCCCAGGCAGAGGAGATAAAGTGTGTAACTTAGAAATTCAATTAATAAGGCTTATAAGTACTGCAGAGGACAACTTGCATCTTGATTTTTTAAAAGAAAGAGCTTTGACAGGGACTTAAATGACAAGTTTTAGACAAATAAGTATCCACTAAAAATAATAGAGGCAAAAATGTGAGAGAAAGCCCTGGAGAGAGATTCTTGAAGAACTGAGAACTAGATACTGAAATAATTACAACGTGCAAGCGACGTCTTCACACAGGCTTCCTCGTCCCTGTAAAAATGAGCAGCATCACCATGTGAGAAACAATAGACAGATCACAAAATACCCCAAATAGGGAGAAAAAGAGAAAAAGAGATGAAATTAAGTGTGTGTACATATATACAAAACTCATGTGCAGTTACTGACACAACCCAGGGGAGTGTCCAAGAGAGTTGGATCTCAGGAAGTTTTGGAAGCATGAGAAAAATGCAACAAAGAAGATGACAATGATACTATTAGATATTAGAATTGAGGCAAACATAGTATTGGTGCTTCTGTTCTCCGTAGTTTTATTTATTGAAGTTTTTTGACAATGAGTTGATTCAACTTTTATCAGAAATTATTTAGGTGGAGCTGGTCCTGCCTTGGGACTGTGGATGAATGACCCAATTTCTCAAGGATCCTTCCTGTCCCATTTCAGTGATTAATTCTCCAAGGAAACACCATGTAGAGGTAATGAATGGACTCCAACATGAGAGCAAATGGGACATTTGAGCCTGTGTCCTTCTTCCCTAATTTTTAAGTGATTAATTAACAGTGGGGAATATAGTCTCAGCCAGTCCTTTTGACTTTCTCAGTGGTCCTGGATGAGGACTATCAGATAAAATCACTATTCTCCTCTACTTTTAGGCAACTCGTGTGAGACTCAGATGGTTAGAGAGCACATATCTTGTTCAGACCTCCAGATTCAGTAAAGAAATGCTGGTACCTCCAGATGGTGATTCAACCCATGGAGAACAGAAGTTTGTGAAGGTCTGTCCTGGTTTGAACTGGGCCAGAGCTGGTTCTTTCCAGCATCTGGAACAGCGCTGGGGTTTGGGTT
>NW_010340138.1:0-2080 GCF_000700745.2 Antrostomus carolinensis
CCACACCCTCTCCACCACATCCACGTCCCCATGCCACCAACCATGTCCCCATGCCATGTCCCCACACTCTCCCACCATGTCCATGTCCCCATGTCCTCCCCACCATGTCCCCCCACCATGTCCCCATGCCCTCCCCACCCTGTCCCTGTGTCCCCATCCATGTCCCCTGCCCTGTCCCCATGCCCACCTTGAGGATGGGCTCTTGGTGCTCGGGGTAGGAGAACCAGACATCCTCAAGCTGGAGGTGGCCCTGCACGACATCAGGTGCCAATGTCCCCACAGGTGCCACCTGCTCCTCCTGGTCCAGGAACTCAAAGATCTTCTCCGAGGAGCCCACGGCCTTGGTCATGTTGGGGTAGTAGTGGAACAGGACCTGGGGACACAGCGGGGACATGGCCAGGAGGACATGGGGAATGGGCATGGGGACATGGGGACACATTGTGGACATGGCCAGGAGGACACAGGGACATGGGGACACAGTGGAGACATGGTCAGGAGGACATGGGGACACAGGGGAACAGGCATGGGGACATGGGGAATGGGCATGGGGACACGGCCAGGAGGACACAGGGACAGGGGAAACAGGCATGGGGACATGGGGACACAGTGGGGACATGGCTAGGAGGACATGGGGACACAGTGGGGACATGGCCAGGAGGACATGGGGACATGGTCAGGAGGACGTGGGGACATGGGGAACAGAGACGAGGACACTGATGGGGGATCTGGGGACATGGAGGACACAGGGACATGGTGGGACCAGCGTGGGGACATAGCAGGGAGGACATGGGCACACAGTGGGGGACACAAGGACGTGGCAAAGGAGGCCATAGGGAGATGGCAGGACATGGGGACATGGAGAGGAGGACTTGGGGACACAGAGGACAGGGATGTGTCCAGGAGGACATGGGGACATGGAGGACACAAGGAGGTGGCAAGGAGGCCATGGAGACATGGCAAGGGGACACAGGAAGATGGACATGGGGACACGGGGACATGGCAGGACATGGGATGTGGGTGGCCATGGGGACACCCGGGGACTGGCACGGGGACACAGAGAGGACGGGGTAGGGACAAGGGGAATGGGCTTGGGGACATGACAGGGATGACAATGGGGACATGATGTCCCCTCGGGGTCACCTCCACGGCGCTGGTGAACTGCATCTGGTAGATGAGGAAGGTGACAAGGTCCCCGGTGGTGATGGTCCCCGTGGCCACCAGCCGTCCCCCGTAGCACAGGAGCCCCAACTTCAGGCCCAGCGCCGAGAACTGGGGACGTCACCAGGAGGTCACCACCAGGGATGTCCCCGTCACCCTCCCCACTGCGGCCACCTCCCCGTGGGGACAGCGAGGTCCCAGCCTTGCTCTGTCACCCCTCCATGTCATCGCGTCCCCCTCCATGTCCCAGAGATGTCACATCCCCCACGTCACCACGTCCCTGTGCCCCAGAGCCCCTGTGCTGTCATGTTCCCTGTGTCCTGATGTCCCATCATGTCCCCCAGCCATGTGCCACCCTGTCCCCGTGTCACCCAGCCCCGTGCCACCATGTCCTTATGTCCCCTTACCCCGGCATCATCATGTCCCCCAGCCATGTGCCACCTTGTCCCTGTGTCCCCCAGTCCCATGCCACTGTGTCTCCATGTCCCCAACCCCTGTGTCATCATGTCACCCAGCCCTGTGCCACATCGTCCCCATGTCACTCAGTCCCCTGCCACCATGTCCCCATGTCCCACAGCCCCTAGGTCATCACGTCCCTTAACCACATACCACTGCAACCACGTCCCCTGTCCCCATGTCCCCTGTCCCAATGTCCCCCAGCCCTGTGCCACCCCATTCCCATGTCTGCTGTCCCTATGCCACCATGTCCCTATGTCTCTTGTCCCCACGTCACCCCATCCTCATGTCCCCTAGCCCTGTGCCACCATGTCCCCATGTCCCCTGTCCCCATGTCACCACATCCCAATGTCCCCCATCTCCATGCCATCGTGTCCCCATGTCCCCCATCCCTGTGCCACCACATCCCCATGTCCTTTGTCACCATGTCCCCCACCTCCATGCCACCACATCCCAATGTCCCCCA
>NW_010340139.1:0-1106 GCF_000700745.2 Antrostomus carolinensis
CACATCTGGATGTCCACCAGCATCTATACCCACCTAATGTGCATATTTTGGGTGCCCACTTGCATTTTTGCCCACCTACCCTGCACATCTGGACATCTACCCTCATCTGCACCCACCTACCATGCACATCTGGACACCCACTCACATCTGCACCCACCTAACCTGCATGTCTGGACGCCCACTTGGATCTCCACCCACCTACCATGCATGACTGGATGCCCACCTGCATCTGCACCCACCTACCCTGCAAGTCTGGATGCCCATCCACACCTGTGCCCACGTGCTATGCACATCTGGACACCCACCCACCCACACCTCTCCGTGCAGGCCCAGCCACGACTGCGCCCGTCACCCATCTGTGTCCCAGCACCCACCTCCCTTTCCACACCCTGACACCCACCTGCCTCTGCACACCCCCCTTAAGCCCACCACCTCAGCGCTGAACCCCCGTACCTCCCTTCCCATGAACCAGGGAGAAGCTGGAGATGTGGGTCTCCATCCCCATTCCATCCCCTTCCCAATCTGACCCAGTTCCTTGAGCATCTCTAGATCTCCAGGGATCACAGATCCCATCCCACGGCCCTTGGGGAGGATTGATGGGAGGGAGGAAACGCTGCTCCAAGCGCATTCGAGGGAACTGAGCCATCTCAAACCTGGTGTGGAGAGCACAAAGCCTTTTCCTCCAGCCAAATCCAGCACAGGAAGCACAGTCCCTGGGTTCTCATTAAGCAGTTGTTCTTATTAAGCAAATCTTGATTAGTTGTGTTTACCCTCCACAAACCCCCCCCCCCCCCCCCATGTTATTGTTCAGCCTTAGAGTGATGGACGTGGACATGCAGCCTGGGCCCAACCATTTACAGGAACAGCAAAGACACCAAAGAGAGATTTGAGGGAAATAAAAAATGTTTAATTAGGGAAAAAAAAATAATAATTAATTTTTCAACTCGCAAAAAACCAAACAAATAACAACAACCCCAGGGCAACCACTTATATTTTCTCTATTGTCCAATATTGGTGTCCCTGCTGATGGCAGGGGGGTTGGAACTAGATGATCTTTATGGTCCCTTCCAACCCAAACCATTCTATGATTCTATGATTCTATTGTG